>NW_025372089.1:0-3765 GCF_016433145.1 Gracilinanus agilis | reverse complement strand
AGAGAGAGAGAGAGAGAGAGAGAGAGAGAGAGAGAGAGAGAGAGTGTGTGTCTAGCAGCCATGGTGGCTGACTCGGATCAGCACCAGGAGAAAGCCAGTGTGGCCCAGTAAAAAGAACCCTGGGTTGGGAGTCAAGGGAAATAGATTCAGATTCTGGTTCTGTTATTTACTGATGTGACTTTGGGCAAGTCATCTCATGCCTATATCTGATGCCTTAGTTTCCTGTAAAAAATGTGAGAATTTGGTTAGATGGTCTCTAAAGTCCTTTTTAGTTCTAAATCCATGGCCCATGTTCAGATTATACTTTTGACACTTACAAATAATATTAGCAAATATTTCCATAGTGCTTTATGGTTTGTAAAGCACATTACACATATTATCTCATTTTATCTTCATAAAAACTCTGGGAGGTAGGTGCTATTACTTCCCCCATTTTACAGATGAATAACTGAGACTAAGAGAGATTAAATGATGTACCTAGTCAGAATCTGAACTCAGATCTTCTTCACTTTAAGTCCAATACTCTTATCTACTAGCTAGTATTTGCATGACTTTGGTTAAGTGATTTAACCTCTTAATGTCTATTCCCTCATCTAGAAAGTAGTGAGGTGAGACTAGGGTTTTCTCTAAAGTCCTTTCTTGCCTAAGTCAGAATTGGAGCAGATCAAAACTCTTCTGCTGAAAACCAGTGGGAGAGACCAATGAATTTGTTGTTGTTGTCGTCTTTCTGACCCTCTTGTGGGGTTTTCTTGGCAATGATAGCAGAGCTGTTTGCCATTTCCTATTCCAGTTTATTTTTCAAATGAAGACACTGAGGGCTAAGTGTCTTGTCCAGGGTCCCATAACTAGGGCGTGTCTGAAGCCAGATTTGAACTCGGGAAGAGAGGTCTTCCCTATTTCAGGTATGGCACTCTATCTACCGTACCATTTAGATGCCCCAAGTGCAACAATGGCTGCTTGCTTTCTAGTCTGCTCATGGTAGAGAGAACTAGAAGAATAACTAAAATATTTCCCCTCGACTCCAAGTCTATGATTGTATGAGGAAGGCGGGGTCTATCCAGTCTCCTAAGAAGGAGACTCACGTGTGGTCTAGTACCAGCCATTCATACTTGAGATTCCTGAGCACAACCAGGTAGGGAGAGCCACTCGGGAACATCTGGACAGGATTTTCTGTAACCTTCCCATAACACCTACTTCTTTGTTTTCTCTTTATTTTCTCCTGCTTTCTTCTTCCTATCATTAATCACTGAATCAATGGATCAGACTTCAGAGCTCCTGCTGGTCCCTTCAATAGTGCTTACTGTTTGCTGAATTAAATGAATAGAAGTAGCAAAGAGAAATGGAAATGGTAAAGGCTGGAATGAGGTATCCAGGAGGAAGTGAGCTCCCCGTTACAGGAGGACCTCTTGTTGAGTGTGTTGTAGGCAGGTATGTAGCTCAGATATGGGTTGGACTCGATGGCCATTAAATTCCCTTCTACCCCTGAAATTCTGTGTTCTAGTCCAACCTCTAGCAAAATCACAGCCCTCACTCCCTCTACAACATATTCCCCCCAAATCGTCATTGGATTTCTGCCTAAACACTTCCAGTTAGGGCAAATTGATACCCCTATAAACCTCCTCCCTAATCAGGACCGGACTGTATACTTCACAGTTATGAAATGTTCTTGATGCCAGTTACTATGTAGTCAGAGATATTTGAATTTTAAAAGAGGAGGCTTGTAGAGGAAGGAAGGGAGAGAGGGAGGAAGGAAGGACCTACTATGTGCTAAGCACTCTAAGTGCTTTATGAATGATCATTTCATCTGATTCTCACAATAATTCTAGGAAGTCAGTGCTATTATTATCCTCATTTTACAGTTGAAGAAACTGAGGCAAACGGATGAAGTGCCTTACCCAGGATTACACAGTTGAATTTGGGTCTGCTCGATTCCAGCCCAGTGCTCTCTATCCAATAAGTCACTATCTGCAACAAGAAGAATGACATCGATGGCACATTTTGAATTTTAGTGTCAGGAGAATGGGGGAATTATTTTTGAGCAAGAAAGATTTTTCTGTAACCCATAAGTCACACCTCTGTTCTCTTTTTTCCCAGCCTTTGAACAGCGAGTTATTTTTTATCTCTTTTAGTCCTCTGGTCATCAAAAGGGACAGTGTGATACCCTGAAATGAACCCTGGCTTTGGAACCAGATGAGCTGGATTCAAATCCCACCTCTGATATTATCTATGGAACCATAGGAATTAAATCATCCTGGGACTTATTTATTGAACTGTAAAATGAGGAGTGGGAGACTAGAGCATGCCCTTCCCCTCCAAGTCTCTGATCCTTCTGAAAAGTCCACCATATTGGCATGAAGAGAGCTGAATTCTAGACCCAGCTCACCATTTATTTGCTGTTCATCCTTGCTCTTAACTAATGTCCTTGGATCTCAGTTTCCTCATCTATGAAATGAGAATCTTGGAGCAGATGTTTTCTCAAGACCTTTCCAGCTCAAGTCTTCTTTGATTCTGAAAATCTATGTTGGAAAGGGTGTCATTCCCTCTGACTCAACAGTGAGAATGCTGCATTTTAAAACTCTGCTTGCTCCCTGAGGTCTGAACTAGAAGTAGTCAATAGAAGGAGCCAAAAGACATATTTAGACCCATGGTAAGAAAAAATTTCCTGACTGTTAGAGTTGTCCAAAAGGGGCATTGGTGGGTTCAGGTGATAGCAAATTTCCTCCCTCTCTAGATTTTATCCAGTCAAGGTTAAGATTGTGGGGCCACAACTTGTCAGGTTATTGTAGGGAAGATCTCTAAGTGTAGGGTGGTCCAGTTTACCATAATTTCTTTCCCACTCTGAGATGGGATTTTACTAAGTTCATTCTATAGAACTTTCTTATCCTAGGATGGTTATATTATATATACATATATATGTATATATAATAGTATCAGCCATCTAATAATGGATGGGTGTTGTGGTTTGTTCATCCTTCCTTTTCAAAGAGGACTGATGCCATCACAGGGTGATGCCCTGACTTTTGCATGGATTTGGATGTAAGGGAGACAGAGCTGCATAAAGTCATCAGAATTGCTCTCTCTTCCAGAATCTGCAAAGTCCAGGAGCAGAAAAAAAATCAGGATGATGCGATGATTTAGGATGCAGTGGATGTTCTTGGTATTTTTGATGTCTGACCAAGCACTCCATGGTGCCCGCTTCAGTTGCCTTCTTGGCCCTTGGAAAAAATTGTTGTCATCTGCCCATTCCCCTGAGGGAAGTCTTCACATGCTTCATCACCTAACTCACCAATGATTTTGAAGCCTGCCAGTAACCCTCACCCTGGTTTCATTCATCTGGCCAGATTCTTTTATCAGGTGTGGTCACTGTGCATGCTATCACTTCTCGGAGCCAAAGGTGAAAGATGAATGAGCCACCTTGAAAAGGGTTTAGTAAGCCCTCACATCAGAGTTACTTGTCCTCCCTCAACATCCCATACATCTCCAAAGAACGTTGAAAAGTAGAGTGAAGGGTCTTGAGATCATGCCATGTAAGGTTCTTTTGAAAGAATTAGAAATGCCTGGAGACTAGAAGACTTTGGGGAGAACATCATAGTTATCTCAAACTATTTGAAGAGATCACAGGTTTAGATTTAATCTAACCATTTAATTTTTTTTTTTTTTGCTTTTTTTTTTTTATTAGATTTTTTTTTTACATTTATTAATATTCATTTTTAACATGGTTACATGATTCATGCTCCTCCTTTCCCCTTCAACCCCCCCCCCCGC
>NW_025372088.1:0-5988 GCF_016433145.1 Gracilinanus agilis | reverse complement strand
CTCCTACTCCCTCTCCCTCTCCCTCTTCTCCCTCTCCCTTTCCCTCTTCCTCTTCTTCTCCCTCTTCCTCTCCTCTCTCTCACTCTCTCTCTCAATAAAATCTTATATTTTAAATGATTGACATCCACATTCATATTTTTTAATAAGTAGTAAGAGAGGGTGAACTTTGAAATTTCCAAGGCCCCCTCAATTTCTACCCCACACAACAGATAAGGAAGTGGGGAGGGGAGAAAAGAGGGGGTTAAAGAGGGTTAAGGGATCAAAGTCACATAACTAATATCTGTGGTAAGATTTGAACTCATCTCTTCCCAACTAGATTCTCAGCTAGATCCACCAAGCCCTTTAGAATCAATTGCCCCTTCTCATCTTATATGTTATAAACGCTTATAAGTGCTGAGCAAAGAGACCATAAATGCCTGTCTTTATAAGGTCTCTGTGTAACTCTTTAAAAGGCATAACGCCGCAGCCATTAATCTTTGAGGCATTTTCCATATAAAACACTTTCTAGAAGAGCTGACTTCTCTTTGCCATCAATTGCTAGCCTGGGGTTGTTTGCGTGCCCCAGTGTCCTGCATGGAGTATGTCCTTGCATGCTCATTGCCAGGGAGCAGATTATAGGCTCTGAAGGTGGTGCTGCCTCCTCATTTGGATGCAGGGCTCGTGCCCTGACTGTGTGGGAAACATTCTCATGTTGCTTCCTTTGAAGCCAGTCTGTCTGCCCAGAAAATATTTTTGAATGGAGCGAGTTGGCCAGGCTGAATTTGTTTGGGTGCCATTCTGTCTGATTTCCATCATCGAGAGATTTTCAGCTGAAAAGAAAGCGCCATAAATGGGCAACAACACATAACTCGTGAAAGCAGCGATGCTTTTTGAGTTGTTCTTTCAGTAGTTCCATGGCTTAATTTTGCCTCACAATAATATCCCTTCATATAAAACTAGATTTTACTGTGCGGCTTTTGTTTTTCCATCATCGTTATAAGCCATGGACTCATGAATTTAAATCTGGAAGGGACATTCAAGGCCTTTAGAGGTCATCTAGCCAAACCACCTCATTTGGCAATTGATGGAAGGAACCTCTAGAGTGCTTAAGTGACGTGTCCATGTCACATTGGTAGGAAGGGATAGAATGGTGCTACCACTGACCCGGCTTTTCTAATTCCAAATCCAGCACTCACTAGACTGTCCCATACTGCCTTGAGCAATTTCTGGATATAACCACATTGCATTCTTCCTTTTTTTTTTTTTTTTGCATCTTTCCTCCTTATACCCATCACAACATGTACACACACACACACACACACATACATAGTACATGAACCCTTCCTTGTAACAAAGATGGGCAGTTTTAACAAAACTAATCAACAGTTACTGTTTCTGACAGTGTATATACAACATTCTATTCCTGCTTTGGTTGTTCAGTCATTTTTCAGTTGTGTCCAGTTCTTTGTGATCCTATTTGAGGTTTTCTTGGCAAAGATACTGGAGTGGTTTGCCGTTTCCTTCTCTGGCTCATTTTACAGATGAGGAAACTGAGGCAAACAAGGTGAAGTGACTTGCTCAGGGTCACATCTGCTTCTGCAGCCTCCTGCTTTTTCCTACTGAAAGGAGGAAGGCGCATTTTCTCATTTCTTCTCCAGAACCAAAATGGATCATTATAATTCCTCACCAACTAGCTCCCTTTGAACATTATTTTCATTGACTTTATTGCTTTACTTCCCTCCTCTCACTGTATTCCAATGTTGACACGGAATCTAGAAGCCCCCAAACTTCTAGATTCCATGTCAACACCAACACTTACAGTATTTGTGAGTCTTCACACACTCTGCCTCATTCCCATCTCCAAGTCTTTGCACCCACTATTCCATCTCTGCTTCTTGAATCCTAGGTTTCCTTCAAGACTCAGCTCAAACACTCTCTCTTATATGAAATCTTTTCTAATTTTTTTCCATCCCCAAACTCCCTTGTAATCAGTCATTTTGTGTGTGTTCTGTATCTCCAATGAGAACATAAACTCCTTGAGGGCAGGACTTGTTTCATTTTTGTCTTTCTATCCCAGTGCCTCACCTATAATTAGCATTGACTGGATATTGTTGCCATTGGGTATGAGCCATATTGGATTGAGTTGACTTCTCAGTTGCAGCGACCTGGGTTTAAGCCTCATATATATATATTTTTTTTTCTGTATGGACCTGGCTGAGTCACTTAACCCAGTACCCCAGGCAGTTTTCTTTAAGACCCCAAATTGTAGAATAATTGCATATCTGCACTGGTGAATAGAGCTGTATACCACATTAGTAGTGTTCCAAGCCAAAGACCCAGTCCAAAAAGACAAAGTCATCCATTGTTATTGTTTTGTTGTCCCAGACTCTAAAACATGGGATTTCTTGGCAAAGATACTGGAGTGGTTTGCCAAAGTCATTGATTTTGTTGTCCTTATTCTGCTTATTCTCTATGATCATAGTTTTAGAGGTGGACAGGATTTCATAGTCTACCCTCTCATTTTACAGATGGAGAAACTAAGGCATGAGGTTGTGCTGTCTAAGATGACAGATAGTAAACATCTGAGTGGAATTTGAACCTAATACCTCTGAGAACACATTCACTCCATGTGTTACATATGCTCCTTTCAGAACTTTCATCTAAGGAGGGTGGCCAGGTCAGCCATCTCTTCATTTTCTGCTTGGTGGCTCTCCTTTGAACTTCTCCATCTTACTCCCAGGAAATTCATCATCCTTCAAGGCGAAATCGGTCCTGATACTCACACCTCATCCTTATCTCTGCCCTTGGGACCCCTCTGATTGGAGGCTAGAGATGGGGGCTAGAAGAGCTTCATCCTTTTGCCTCCTCAGTATCCCACTCCTTTCCCCAAGTTTCTCTGAATTCCTTGTATTCATCATTCCCGACAGTGCAAAAATATTCATTATGTTCATATGCTACCATCTTCCCATCGCCGATGATGGGATCCATTTTGTTTCCAGTTTTCTTGTGCTCTCTCCTTTAAAATTAACTGTGCGTTCAAAGCCAGGAGTTGATGTTTATGGCCTTTTAGTAAGGACAGACGAGAGTGATATTGTTTTCCTTCTCCGCATTTCACTTCGAAGATCCTGTTTTCAGAGCTAAAATTTACTGCACCAATTTTCATGCAAGAGAGGATTCTCTTGGCTGCAGGGTGGGTGGCAAGGATTCATAGAACTGTCGGAGAGTTGGCACGCCATTTACCACAACAATGAGATAGTCTTAACTATCAGCGCTGGAATGTGTTACTTAATAGAGACTGTGAGCATCTATAAAAATCATTTAAAAAAGGAATGCTAGTTTTCCTGGCTGTTTTGGAGAGGAAAACTGGTGGTAGTGGTTGGGGGACTTAGGATGAGGAAGACCTGGTTTCATTTCCCGTTTCTGTCTGATACGAGGTCTCTGACCCCGGGAAAGTTGCTCAAATTCTCTCAGCCTTAGTTTCTTCATTTGTAAAAATGAGGAAAATAATAGCATCTACGTCACAGGGTTGTTGTGAGGAGCAGATGAAATGATACACATACTCGTATAGTGCTTTGCAAATCTTAAAGTGCTAAATAAAGTTAATATCATCATCATTATCTGATTAATTTAGAATAAAAAAGACCAAAGATTGAAATTTGCCTCAGATGCTTATTATCTGTATGATCTTGGGCAAATCAATTAAAATTTCTGGACCTCAGTTTCTCATCTCTAAAATGAGAATTATAATAAACTTCCTAACAGAGATGTGAAGATCAAATGTCCCAAAAGTCTTTGTGCAATTTAAAGCCTTAATAGATTAAAAATTGTACTACTTCCTATATACATAAAGTGCTTTTCAAATCATAAACCCCCATGTAAATAGTAGCTTCTTACTGCCACCATTATTAATAACAATTAGTAGCTTCATTTAAGGAGGACTCCCAGGTCAGCCACCTCTTCATTTCCCACCTGGTACCACTCTATTGGACTTCCCTATCATGCCTCTGGGGCAGGTACTTTCTGCCCTCCCCCCTTTCAGCTTCCTTTTGTGAGTCATCTTCCCCAACTAGATTATAAACTTCTAGAGGGCAGGAACTGTCTTTTTGTTTGTTTGTTTGTTTGTTTGTTTCTATCTGTATTCCTGGCACTTAATCATAGTACCTGACACATAGTAAGAATTTAATAAATGCTTACTGATGAATCATTTGATGTAAGTTCACCCTCTGTAAAATCACTGGAAGCACCTTGGGGTAACTCTGGGAGCAGAGAAGACACAGACAAGGATATGTTATTATTCTTATATTTTCAAAAAATTATTGATATCCTTTGGTTTTATTTTTCCTACATTTCCCAGAGAACCATCCCCTGTAATAAATAAGAGAAAAGCTTTAGCAGAAGTGATCACCATCTCTCTCTCTCATTTATTCATTGATCTATCCATCCATTTCTCAATCTGTCTGTCTATCTGTCTGTCCATCCATCTATCTATCCATCCATCTATCCTTCTGTCCATCCATCCATCCATCCATCATCCATCCATCCATCTAATCTATTTGTCTATCTGTTGGCCTGCCTGCCTGTCTGTCTATCTGACATACATGACATTTCATATCCACAATCCTCTTTTTATAATAGTTCAAAAGTCTTGATGAAGCCACAAATTGGTGAAAGTAAAATAATTTAGCTACACTGAAAGGTGAGACTAGAGATGAGGACAGGAGAAATGAGGCTTTATCATCCCCGCACAGCCATCACTTAGAACTGGCCTTGGGGATCACAGTAAGATAGATTTAGAGCTCATGCTGTGGTTCTTCTTGGCAGTAGCCTAACTCTGGGCAAGAACAAGGAATATTTGTCTAAGGTTCGATTCGGAACTTTTCTGTTGCCAAAGGCTCTCCTTCTCCCTCTCTGTCTCTGTCTCTGTCTCTGTCTCTGTCTGTCTCTGTCTCTATCTCTCTTTCTCAAAAATGGTTTACAGGGTTATGCACTTTGACCAAAGATATCTGGTGCCACCCTGTGGCCTCTCTGGGCTTAACAACAAGGGCCAGGTTTCATTTTTCTTCATCGGGCTGGCCCATTGTGCTCACCAGTATTTCATTGTGAAACTTGAATGTCTTTGTGTTTCTTCATCCGTGTAAAGGGCACCTCCTGGGTTCAAATCCCGCCTCTCATATGGACTGTCCCGTGTGATTTTTGGCAATTTATGCAACCTCTTTCTGCCACAGTTGCCTCATCAGGGGTATAAGTTTTAAAGATGATGACCATAGCCTCCCTGTGGTCCAGATACTCTTTCTCCTTCCCTCAATCAACCAGGAGGCTATGGCATGGTATAGTGGAACGAGCACTGGACATGCCTAGGAGATCTAGTAGTAGACTTTGTCTGCACATGTGTGTCTTTGATCAAGTCACTTGATTCATTTCAATTTAGTGAGCACTTTGGCATTACCTTGACTGTGCCAGGCATTGTTATGGATAGGGGGAGGATACAAAAAGAAAAACGAAGCAGTTCTTGACCTCAAGCAGCCCACATTTTATTAGTCACCCTGAGCCTGTTTCCTAATTTGTAAAATGGGGATAATGCTATTTAATGCACTGCCAACATCACAGGGTCCTGAAAAAAGTCCGCATAAGGCTCCCAAAGACATAGAAGTAGTATTTGATTATGTCCACAGAGTCATTGTGAAGCTAATTTACTATTTACAAAAACTGCTGAAATGAAACTTCTGGAATGAAGCCATCTATTTGCTTAAAAAAAAGGTAAAAAATTCATAGAAATGGGGGAAAAAAGCAAATATGGTACAGTCAGCTCATTTGCCTACTAATGACCCTAATAACCTATAATTAGAGAGTGCTTTAGGATTTACAAATCACTTTACAAATGTTATTTTATTTGATTGTTGCAACAACCCTATAGAGCCAGTGCTACAGCTGTTATTATTTCTCTTTCATAGATGAGAAAGCTGAGGTTCAGAGAAGAAAAATAAAATGCTCTGGGTCACACAGCTAGTG
>NW_025372087.1:0-9881 GCF_016433145.1 Gracilinanus agilis | reverse complement strand
TACTAAATCTATATAAATATATATAATATATTAGGAATTAAATTGGCATAACATTGCTTTAAAAAGAGTTTTGACCTTATGGCCCCATGGAAACGATCTTGGACCTTCTCCCACCCCAGTGGTCCCCAGACCATACTTTGAGAACTTTACTCCAGGAAACTGTAAGAACTATAAGTTAAAGAAAAAAATTGCAGTCTGCAGTGGGAGAGGGAGTTTCATCCCCTGAAACTTCCCTACACCCATGAAATCACAGGTCCACCCCCCACCCTTCCATCTGAAAAATGCCTACATTCGTGCATGTTGTCTCCTCCAATAGAAAGAACTCAAAGGTAGAGGCTATTTCATTTGTGTCTCCTTGTCTTCAGTGCCTGGCACATAGCAGACATTTAACATAAGCTCGACGGATTGATTTTTGTAGTACGTTAAGTGTACTTGTTTCAAAATTGCTGGTTTTTTTGCAGACCCAGGATTATAGAATTTGGAGTGCTTGGGGACCTTTCTCTTACAGTCAAGGGACAGATATGCATGGAGCCCGTCCTGTCTGGTGTACTTGAAAGTACTGATGAAGACTCAGGAGATCTGGGTCCTAGTCTGTGCCACTAACAGCCTTCCTGGGAGAACCTCTTAGCCTTCAGTTTCTTCACTTTTTTCCCCCAATATGAAGAAGGTGACAAGGGGAGGGAATGAGGACTTGGAGAAGAGGAAAGACTTGAAGCACTTGCTATGGAGTCATGTGGCAAATGAAGGAATGCATTACCCAGCAATATTCAAAGCCCTGAACTCCCATTTTTTCTACAGATGTGTTCCAGATGTCTTCTGACTTTGTTCCCACGTGAACCCACAGAAATCAGTAAGATCCATAGGTTTTGAGGCCGATGGGGTCTCTGTTGCACTTGGATACACAAGAAACACATTTCTCGGTGTTTCTTTTTTAGAAATGGCAGGGCTTTGGAGCAGGACCTTGCCAGAGGATCATGGATTGATCTGGAGCTGATGGGGACCTTGGGGGCTAAGTCCAACACCAACATTTGTGTAGATAAGAAAACAAAGGCCCAGCAAGGTTAAGTGATTTGAAATGGAGTCATCTACCTGGTGTCTGAGGCAAGATTTGGTCTAGCACTCTATCCAAGATACCCCGTCAGGCTGGGTTTTAGACTCCTCGGATATACCCTCACATCTTTAATTGCTTCCATTTGGCAAAGTTAAATTTCAGGAGAATAATTAGGTCTGGAGGTGCAGTGTTAGAAAGGTCCAGATCTGGTTACCCACATCCTTGAATCGCCACAATTACACGGTAAAAGCTTTTAAAAAAAAAAAAAAAAAAAAACTTTGTCATGGATATCTGCAGCTATAATAAGGGATAAGAGTGAAGGAGAGCCAGCATGGGCAGGGAGCCCTGAGTGGGGCTGAGCTGCCCCAGGAAAATGGGGGGCGGGGGATGAATTCTGGGGCAGCTGCTGCCAGCTGTGAAAATATCCAGCCTTTCAAGAGCAAGAGGAAGAAGCCTCTGCCTTTAGAAGGGAAGATTTTGGGTTACTGGTTTCCTGTCCTTCTTTACCTTGGCAGGAAGGAAGCCCTGAACCTGGGGTTGGGGACGGCAGCTGCTGAGCAGTTATAAATTCCTTCCGAGCCCTTGGCATGGGTGACAGGGTGGATCAGCATCTGAGAAAAGGGAAGAAGGGAGGAAGAGGAGGAGAAAGGGCCCTTGTCACTTCTCTGTACGGCACTATCCTGTCTAGCACATGGTAGTTTTGTGAATACTTGTTGAATTGATTTTAATTGACCATAAAGTGACTTTGGAAAGATTTGTGCTTTGGGTGGTTAGCACGACAGTGTGACAATTGGAGTCTTGTGTGGCTGCAGTTTTGCTGTTCATTGTTTTAGTCCTGTTCATGACTTTACATGACCCCATTTGGGATTTCTTGGCAAACGTACTGGAGTGGTTGGCCATTTTCTTCTCCAGCTCATTTTACAGACGAGGAAACTGAGGCTCAACAGGGTTAAATGACTTGTCCAGGGTCATATAGCTAGAATGTGTCTAAGACTGAATTTCTTCCTCACTCTAGACCCGTGATGGCGAACCTATGTATACATGCCAAAGACGGCACACAGAGACCTACCTCTCTGTGGGCACGCACCACCCGTCAGAGTTAGTTACCAGAAAGGCAGAGGGACTCCTCAGAGCTACTCCCTTTCCCCTCTCCACTTCCCCTCCACACTCTTCTGCCCAGTTGAAGCGCTTATTTCCTCCTCTGAGTGGAGCACCTAGACTACTCCCCTCCCTTTCTTCCTCCCCTGCCTGGAGTAAAGTGTTGAGGCATGGCACGGCATGCAGCCTCTAAAAGGTTCGCCATCACTGCTCTAATCTCTGCACTCTATTCATTGAGCCACCTAGTTGACAAGCTGCATTTAGGGGTTGGTATTAATACTAGAGTGGGGGCAGCTAGGTGATCTAGTGGATTGAGAGGTTTGGAGTTCCAAACTGGCCTCAGACAGCTGTGTGACTCCAGGGGAGACACTTAACCTCATTGCCTAGCCCTTACTGCTCTTCTACCTTAGACCTAATGCACATTATTGATTCTAAGATGGAAGGTAAGAGTTTTAATATTTAAAAAAATACTAGAGCAAAAAAAGCAAACTGAAATTTTATTCTTTTTTAATTTTAATTTTTAATATTTTCCCATAGTTACATGTTTCATGTTCTTTCCCTCTCCCCAAACCCCCCTAACCCGCCTTAGCTGATGCACAATTCCACTGGGTTTTACATGTATCATTGATTAAGACCTAATTCCATATTATTGATAGTTGGACTAGAGTTATCGTTTAGTGTCTTCCTCCCCAATAATATCCCCATCAGCCCATGTGTTCAAGCAGTTGTTTTTCCTCTGTGTTTCTCCTCCCTGAAATTTTAATTCTTGATTGCCTTGAGAATCCTGTTTTGTGATTGTGTCGTATGAACAGAAACACTTTTTTTTTTTGTATTATATAAAAATAAATGGCAGCAAAACGATGTTTGGACGTATGAAGCTACCTGATTCTACATTAGAAGCTGCTGAGCAATCACTGTAGGTCTTCTTGGTTCAGCACCTGGCAGAATTCCACATGTAAGCAATGGGTTAATAAATACCTTATGGGGATACTGATAATAGGCACAGGTATAGGTGATTCACTAGTGCTGCCTCTAGTTAGCATTTTTAGAGTCTGAGTCCTCTGTCCCCTGAATGGGAATCACTGTAAAAAGGGACTTTCCTTGCATATTTCTCAGAGTCCTAAATTCCATCCATGCCCAAGATGGTTAATGAACTCCTCAAAATGTGGAGTCCTGGGAGGAGGGGCGAGGCAGATGGCCTTCTTACCTGGACCTGGTCCTATAGTTGGAGATGCCTCATAGTGGAAATAGAAATGGAGGAATGTGAGACTTTTTTTATACCCTTACTTTCTTTTATTATTATATTATTTATTATATTCTTTTATTAATATCTCTAAGAAAAGCAAGAGTTAGGCAAACAGAGTTACTTAACTTAGCCAGGGTCACACAGCTAGGCAGCGTCTGGAGCTAAATTTAAACCTGGTTCCTTCCAACTTCTATCCACTGAGTCACCTGGCTGGCCCTAATGTGAGACATTTATGTGAGGGGACTGTCTAGGAATTGTAGTGGGTCAGTCTGACTTGAAGAAGACACACTATCTCTTTGCAAGCCTTGGGGGATAAGTGAGGCTCTGAAGTGCTGAGGACCTGGCTTTTCTGCTGTGTTATTTGGCTCTGGAACTTTTAAAACCTAAAACTTTAACAATGTGCCACAGAGAGGGGCCTTGGATCAGAGAGCCAGATACGGACCTTGGGTGAGTTGTCTTGCTGAGGAGAGGAGGAGGGGAAGATGGACTGGAATTCTGGTAGGATGTATTAGGATTCAGTCTAGGATCATGGAAATAAAAAGTTTGAATGAATGGAAATTGCCATCCAAGTGTCCGGAACAAGGGATAAAGTAAAGCCTAAATGACTCCAAGCCTGTGAAAATGGTGGGTTTGTTGTATCATTAACCAGAGATAGATACATTTTGGAAGAGTAAATTCTGTATTTTGTAAGTACAAAATAACTATTTCTTCTTTGGAATTGCTTATTTTTAAGAAGGAGGAGGTGAAGACAGTATGTTGTAGCAGAGAGAAGAGTGGACTGAATCATAGATTTGGTGCTGGAGAAGACCTTAGAGTTCTTCCATTCCAACCCCCTCGTTTTTTTTTAAGCCCTTCTTACCTTCCATCTTAGAATCAATACTGTCTATTGACTCTAAGACAGGAGAGCAGTAAAGGCTAGGCAATTGGGGTTAAGTGACTTGCCCGGGGTCACACAGCTAAGAAGTGTCTGAGACCAGCTTTGAACCCAGGACCTCCCACCTCTGGGCCTGGCTCTCAAACCACTGGGCCACTCAGCTGCCCCCCAAATCCCTTCATTTTGCAGATGGGAAATTGAGACCTTGAGAAGTAAAATAACTTACTCATAGACACACTTTCAGTAAGTATATGAGACAGGCTTTGAACCCTTGTCTTCCTAACTCCCAAGTCCTCTACTCCATCTCGTATTAAATAGAATCTTGAACCCTCGGACTCCATCTCCCAAAATTAATTTTCCCTTCCAAAACCTACAATCTACGACACCAGGCTGCCCAGGAACTAGGAGGTCTCCAGTTCAAATGCTATTTCCGCCACTTCTTGAAGGATGTGACATTTGGGAATTCATCTGAACCTCAGTTTCCTTATCTGAAAAATAAGGTAAATGGATGGATGTTCTCTAAAATCTCTTGTGATTCCCATCCTAACGGAGAACAGATGGTGGCCATGGGAGGATTGCAAAGGAGGGATGTGAGACGCCTCTTAATGGCTATATCTTCAAGTTGTGATGATTGCTTCTAAATGGAGAGAGAGGAAAGAGTGAAAAAGAAGTGGTAACACACTCTGCATCTCATTTAAGGGGATTCTTGAAGCAGTTCCAGCTTTTGTTGCTAAGAAAGCGCCATCTTAAATTTGCCCCCTGCATTAAAATTTTTAATTTTTAATTTAATTAAAAAATTTTTTTTAATTTTATTTAACTGATTTAGACTATTTTTCCATGGTTCCAGGATTCATGTTCTTTCCCTCCCCTCCTGTAGCCAATGAGCAGTTCCCCTGGGTTTTGCATGTGTCATTTCATAAAGAAAATAAAATGAAAGCCGTTAAATAGTCAAAAAAAAATGAAGTCAATCTCTTCCCAAAGTGTATAGATCTGAGGGCAAAAAAGAACCCTCCAGCCTCAAGAGCTGGATTCTCTGACATCTTTAATGAGTACCGGCCAGCCTTTGCTGGCCGGCTAAGTTTGGCTCTCCCAGAAGGATGGGAGAGGCGCCCACTCCGGCCACCCAGAACTTGATCGTCCGTTGGGTCCGCACAAGGCAGATTCATGACGTGAAGCCCGAGATGACTCGGGTAACGCGAGAGGGAGGCCCAGGGGTGCTGCGGCGTCCCCAGGGGCTGCCGTTCCTACTCGCCTCCGTAGATTTCTTAAAAGGGTTTGTCACCGGACACCAGGCTGAAAGGGTAGAGAACAGCCCACGCTGGCCAATTGGCTCCTCATTCTGACCGGAGGGAAATAAAGCGGCAGCCGTTCCCCAGGCGCGGGCAGGGCGGTGGGAACCCCAGGTTCATTAGGGGGAGCTCGTGGCCGCTGGCACCTGGGAGATGGGCAGGAGGAAAGGACGTGCCGAGGCTCCCTGGACCCAGACGAGATGGATCAAGGGACGTCTGCTCATAGGCTTCCTGGGGGACCATGGGGGGAGGTCCTGGGTTCCAGTGTGGCCTCAGAGGCTTCCTTGCTGCGTGACCCTGGGCGAGTCACTTCATCTTGATTGTGTACGGTCATGGCTACTCTTCTTAGAACCCGTACGGAGACAGGAGGCGAGGTTTAAAAAAAGAGAAGAGGAAGAAGAAAGGGGATGGAGGTTATTCTCAAATAGATTGACTTAGAGTGTTGGAGCAGGGCTTTACTTTCACCAGATAATCAAATTGCAAAGCTGGCTAAATGACCCCCCAACCCCCAGAGAGTCAACTTTTGTAATTGTTCATAAAGCCAGAAGCCCTCTAAATAGTAGGAGGAGAAGCCTCTGCCCTTGGAAAGCAGGCAGGAAGGAGGCATCCAAGTCTCCAAAGAAGGTGTCTCCAAATGCCTCTTTTTTTAAAAAAAAAAAAAACCTTCACCTTCTGTCTTAGAATCCATACTGTGTTTCAATACTAAGGCAACAGAGCAGTAAGGACTATGCAATGAGGGTTCAGTGACTTGCCCAGGGTCATACAGCTAGGAAGTGTCCGAGGCCAGATTTGGACCCATGAGGGTTAAATGACTTGCCCAGGATCATACAGCTAGGAAGTGTCTGAGGCCAGATTTGGACCCATGAGGGTTAAGTGACTTGCCCAGGGTCATACAGCTAGGAAGTGTCTGAGGCCAGATTTGAACCCAGGACCTCCCATCTCTAGGCCTGGCTCTCCATCCGCCGAGCCACCCAGCTCCCCCCCAAGCAACCCCCACCCCAAGTGCCTCTTACTGACCTCTTCCACTCTCTGGAAATCTCTTCTTAACAACACGTTTGAGAATTGGCTCCCTTTCCTCGTTTGGAAGCAGCAGAGAGGAAGTGTTTGTTCAGTGACTGCTAGAATTCTGGCCTCTCAGATTCAGTTCCCAGTCCAGCAGCTGACTCAGTATCTCACTCCCTGATACCGCAGGTCAACCTGCCTCAGTTTCTCCTCCAGGCTGAGCCTGCAGCGAGGCATAGCCTGAACTAAGTTGGGGTGCGTCGAGGCTCTCTCGCCCGGCTCAGAACTCGCAGTGTTTTGTCCTCCCCTCCTCCCCTTCTGTCTGACTCGCACACTCTCCTTCTCTGCTGGGCTCATGCATTCCACTCTTAAAATAAAAACATCCAGATGGGGGCGGGCCGTGGCCTGGTGCTCCTATTACACCTGGCATGGGGAAGAGCCCTCCCCGACGTGTTGTTGGGGTTATGCCCAGATCCCGTGTCCGTGGCCCGTGCAAATAGAAAACCAGTTTGGCCATCGGGAGGACGGACTCAAGGGCTGAAAATCAGGGTTTTGATATTTCAGAAGAGGCTGCTTTAAACTCTCAGCCGGAGTCGTAGAGCCTTGAGGCAGAAATAGCTCAAATGTCTGTAACAATCCAAATGATTGGTTCTCCTGCCACAGATGTGTATTTATGTGTGTTTGTATGTGTGTATACACTCGGAGGTCTATAGATGCACATACACGCATACATGTTTATCCACATGTTTGCATGCATCTATGGGTGCTAGGAGCAGCTAGGTAGTAATAAAGTGGATAGCGTTCGGATCCAGAATCCAGAAGACTCATCATCTCGAGTCCTTCTCAGCTGACTAGCTACTTGACCCCAGTCCAGTGGTTTGACCCTGTTTGCCTCAGTTTCTTCATCTGTCAAATAAGCCAAAGAAAGAAGCGACAAACCACTCTGGCATCTTTGCCAAGAAAACCCCAGACGGAGTCACCAAGAGCTGAAATGATGACGTGTGTGTGTTATAAATGACAAATATGAAGCGCTCTCTCCTGCCTCGGTTCCCTTCTCCCAAGTGTTCTCCCTCCTCATCTCTTTCTCTTACTTCTCTGAAATCACAGCATTAGTGTCTTCCTAGGCAAAGCCTTGCTTGGCCCCTTTCACACAGCGGGGCTCGATCCTTCTAGAAAGAACAGACGTATTTTTTTTGTTTCTTATTTTCCTTTCTCCATCCTTGCGCAGGTCGTATCCCCCCCAGAGCTCCTTGAGGGGCAGCGAGTGTCTTTGCCTCCCCAGAGCCTAGCCCCGTGCCTGGATTCGCTTAATAAATGATTGTCGAATGGAACGAAGTCAACAGAGGGCTAAACTTGTACTTCTCAAATAAACGGAATTGTCAAAATGTTTAGCACATCACCGAATAGAACAGATTTTGTCTGTTGTCGTGTTTTTTTTTTAATTGGAGACTTCTTAGACTTAGCGCTTAAATGCTTGTTGACTGACTGATCTCACCAGTCCTGCGATGTTTTGATGCATTTTACTCAGTCATGTTTTTATATTTCTCTTCCCAGAAAGCACGGGGAGCCAAAACACTCCCAGTCCATGCCAGCGGAACAATGGATGCACCTGGCAGTCGTAGCATGTGGGGACCGTCTGGAAGAGACGCTCATTATGCTCAAATCAGCCATCCTCTTCAGCTATAGGAAGATTCGATTTCACATCTTTGCCGAGGACTCACTGAAGCCCGAGTTTGATAAGAAGGTGAATTTTCAGTATAATTCCCAAGGGAAAGAAAACCTAAATTTGGGCAGAAGTATGGGGCCTGATGAGAATTATTGACTGATAGGTGAGGAGGGCTCGGATCACAAGGCTTCTCTTTATTCTCATTTCATGCATCAACCGTGGAGACCATCAATTTATTCTGTGTCCAAATCTGTTTGTAAATACTTTATATTTTCTCTTTTCATTTCCCTTTAATTGGACAAGTCCTGAGGTTTTTTGCTTGGAGGAAAACAAAGAACCTTTGTTGTTTCATCCCTGTCTTCTCCAGCCCCCCTGTGTTACATCCTGCTTCTGGGCTAGTTATAGTAATGAGAAATACCAAAAAAGAGTAGGTTGGGTAGAAGGTTAATGATTAAAAAAAATAGCTAGGAAATTTTCTAAGAAAAAAAAAAGAGTTTAATGTCTTCATCAAGAGGAGCCTGAGGAATATGTGGAATAAATTGGGATCATAAATTGGCTTGAAAATGCCAGAAGAAAAGCTGGAATCAGCCGGGTAAGGGAAGAGAAAAGGGGTAACCTTTTTATAGTGCATTTTTTGGTCTGTGGCTCCATTTGGTTTTCTTGGCAAAGATACTGGAGAGATTTGCCATTTCCTTCTCCAGCTCATTTTCCAGAGGCAACGAGGGTGAAACCCAGGGTCACATAGCTAGTATGTGTCTCATTTCAAATTTGAACTCAGGAAGATAAGATTTTCCTGACTCCAGACTTGGAATTCCATCCACTTTGCCACCTAGCTACCTTACAGTCAATCAGCTACCAGCTGATATCTTTTGGTTAAAATTTAAGCATCAGTCGTGCTTTCGTTGTTATTTTTTGTTTCATCCCACATTTGGGCTTTTGAAGTTGGTCTCCCCGTCTCTCCCTGCTCCTGACCACCCTCCACTTAGCTGTGAAGTTGATCAGTTTTGACCATGCCACCCTCCTGTTTAGTCAACTCCAGTGACTTATTACTTCTAGAAATAAATGTAAAATCCTGTCTGGCTTTGTTGTTGCTGTTGTTATAACTCTTATCTTCTGTCTTAGTATCTTGTCACCTCTTTATTTAGTCAACTCCAGTGTCTTATTACTTCTAGAAACAAATATAAAGTTCTCTTTGGACTTTTTTTTAAACCTTATTTTCTATCTTCGTATCACTTCTAAGACCAAAGAATGACAAGGGCTCTAGCCTTTATCTACTGTCTACAGTTAGGGCTAAGCGTCTTGCCTAAGGTCACATAGCTGGCCACATTTGAACCCAGGACTTCCCATGTCTAGGCCTGGCTCTCAATCCACTGAGCCAGCTAGTTGCCCTTGTTTCACCACCTAACCCTAACCTAACCCTCCTTTCCAGTCTTCATGCTTCCTTCTCCATTCTGTATATACTCCTCTGGTCTCTTTGCTGTTCCTCACAACACTCCATCTCTTGGCTCTAGATGAGAGTCTGTATCTTGCCTCACTGGCTCCCATGTTGGAAGTCTGCCACCTAGCTTCCCTAAAGTCTCAGCTAATACCTCATCTTTGCAAAGAAGCCCGCTCTTTCTTTCTTTCTTTCTTTCTTTCTTTCTTTCTTTCTTTCT
>NW_025372086.1:0-4018 GCF_016433145.1 Gracilinanus agilis | reverse complement strand
TGGAGTCTTCATTTTATCAATTTAATCAATCAATCAACTAACTTATTTTCAATGTATTTCGTTAATTGAAAAAGCCTCCTATATGCCAGACACCATACCAGGTGCTAGGGATATTGAGAACAAAACAGTCCTTGCACTCTAGAAGCTTAGGAATGAGGAGGAACAATATTGCAGGTACTGTGAATGCTGAGATAACAATTACACACACACACACACACACACACACACACACACACACACACACACACACCCCTCTTCCTTTTCCCTTACCACCCTGTGCTCCCCTCCTTCTGACCTAAGACTCTCACGGTTTCTATTATAGTCTAATTGGAGGAATATTGGGACTTTGGACTCAGAAGATCTGGGTTTGAATCCTAGTTGACCCAGCCTAACCTTGGGCAAGTCACTTCCTCTCAAAGGACCCAATTTCTTCATCTATAAAACAGAGATCCCTCCCAACATGAAATTCAAGTATCCTATGAGCTTTGGGTGACAAAGAAAGCCTTATCTTGTGCCCCTTAAATAAGCAGACCTAGGCCAAACCCCCTTTGCCCATGGCTATTTGACCAACCCTAAGGCTGGCTGAGGAATTGCAGAATATCATTTCATTTTCTGCTCAGCTTCTTCTGATTACCAGACCCTAGATCTCCCCAGTTCCTTCTTCTTCCCGTCCCACCCACTCTCTCCCTGTAAGTCTCCATTTTACTCCATTCTTGGTAGAGCTGTCTCGCTCTCATCACATTTCTGGGTATCATGAGAAGGGTGTTTCCCATCTAACCTCAGTGATGAATTGATATGGCAGGCTCTGAAAAGGAAGAGAGCTCAGAAAATAAGGACTCTGACCTCCCCTAAGGAGGCCATTCCAGAAAGCTGGCAGACCCTTCTCTTAGAGGGGGTATTAAATAGTGATTAGAGTTATAGAGTTGGAATCAGAAAGACCCAAGTTCAAATCACACCTCCACCAGCTACCAGCTGTGTGTCCATTCTAACCTCTGTTTCTTCAGCTGTATAAAGAGGGAATTGAGCTGGGTAGCTCAGTGGATTGAGAGTTGTGCCTGGAGACAGGAGGTCCTGGATTCAAATTTGGCTTCAGACACTTCCTAGCTGTGTGACCCTGCACAAATCACTTAACCCTAATTTCCCAATTTCCTCATTACAAATCCCATTGCCTAGCCCTTACCACTCTTCTGCCTTGGAGCCAATCCACAGTATTGATTCTAAGATAGAAGGTAAGGGTTTATTTAAAAAAAAAAAAAAGATCTCCATCTATAAGAAAGGGATAATAATAGTACTTATCTCCCAGGGTTGTTGTAAGGATCAAATGAAATAATGCTTGTAAAGCATTTTGTGAACAGTAAGGTGTTTTTATTTTATAATTATTTTATTACTAATTAATTATAATTAATATTATTATTCTGTACATGTGCTTTTATTATTATTAATTAAAATTATTTTCATCCTAGTGCCTAGTTTGTCAGTGGAACAGGAGACAAACAGTAGCATTTGGTCAGTGACATCTCTCTGGGCCTCAGTTTCCCCAGCTGTAAAATGAAGAGGTTGGCTTCGGAAGGGCCTCTGAGGTACCTCTCAGCTCCAGAGTTAGGGTCCGACCATCTCTGAGGTCTCCTTTGGTTCTAGGTCCTCTGCTACCTAGATCTCTCCATTCTTTCCCAAATCTAGTTTTCCATCAGTCATCAATGATTGTATCTTTAAAATGGATTTTGATGGATGTCCCTCGTTCTTACCTCCTTCACGTCTCCCCCATCTCCTTCCTCCTCCCCCTCCCTGATAATAAAAGAAAGAGAGAGGAAGGAGAGACAAAACTATCAGCAAAACCCATGAACACCCACTTTTTGGAAAGCGCCTGTAGGAGGAGGCATCTTCTCACATCTCTTCTTTGGGGCCGGCTCGGGCTTTAGAATTGGGCAATATCCCGTCTCAGTTGCTTTGTGATGCTTGATTCTTTCCACTGACACGCTTGTGGTCACTGTGTCTAATGGTTTTCCTGGCTTTGTTTACCCCACTCTTCATTCATTCATCTGAAAACCTTGGCTGTCTTTCTGGACCTTCACACGTCTTGTTTCTTATGGCACAGGGATAGGCTGTTGCATTCTTGGGTTGTGGTTGTCTGGTTGTTCCCACTCAAGGAGAATCGATTGTTTCCAGTTCTTTGCTCTCCTCTCTGCCTCCCCCAAATGCTACTCTAAATATGTTGATGCATACAGAGACTCTTTTTATTAATGACTTTCTTGAAGCGTTTGCTTAGAATCGAGATCTCTGGGACAAAGGACATGGACGTTTTAGTCATTTTGTTTGTATAACTCCACAAGGACAAGCATTTATTTAATTCCTGCTATGTGCCGGGAAAAGGCAGCTAGGTGGTTCAATGGCTAGCACTCTGGAGTCAGGAAGACCTGAGTTCAAATTCAGCCTCAGTCATTTACTAGCTATGTGACCCTGGGTAAGTCACTTAATGCCTCTGAGTCACTACCATGTCCCCATCTTTAAGGTACTGGTAGGAGGCACAGTGGCAGAGGGCCAGGCCTAGAATCACAAAGACTCATCTTCCAGAGTTCAAATCTGACCTCTGCCACTTTCTAGCTGTGTGACCCAGTTTGCCTCATTTTCCCCATCCGTAAAATGAGCTGAAGAAGAAAATGTCAAACCACTCTAGTATCGTTGCCAAGAAAACCCCAAACAAGGTCACGAAGAGTTGAACATGACTGAAAATGCCTGAAAAGCCCATCTTTAAAGGGGGAGGTTGGAAGAAATGACCGCGAAGGTCCTCTCCAGCAGTAAGTCCCATCTCTGCCCTTCCTGAAGCTGCTTGTTTGCAGCCCAGACCACGGATGTCAGGAGTGGGGCAGGGAAGTGGCCTTGGAAACCCTGTGAAAACATGTTTCCCTTCAAGCTCTTTTCTTCCTTCATTTAGCTGAACTTCACTTTCACTCTCACCACTCCCCAGCCCTCCCCATTTCCAAGAAAACCTCTCTGACCAGCTTCCTCCCAGCTGGTGCTGTTTTTTTCTTTTCTTCCTCTATGAGCTCTACACACACACTTCCACCCAGGGAGGCCACTCACTCATGAAAGACGAGAAGGGATGGAATTGCCCTGCCTCCCGGAACCCAAGACCCATCCCTCCCAGGGGCTCATTCAAGGAGCTTTTGTTTCTCTTTGTTTAAGCTCTTACTTTCTGGCTTAGGATCAATACTATGTATTAGCTTCCAGGAGGAAGAGCAGTAGAGGCTAAGCAATGGGAGGCAAATGGCTTGCCCAGGGTCACACAGCTAGGAAGTGACTGAGGTCAGATTTGAACCCAGGACCTCCCATCTCTAGGCCTAGCTTTCAGTCCACTGAGTCTCCTGGATGACTTTCTTTATACTCTTCAATCTGGCCTTCTTATCGTCCTTCTCGTCTCGTAACCACAGGCATTGTCACAGGCTGGACCTCATGCCTGGGACTCTGTCCTCCACCCTCACCACAACTGTCTCTTGTCCTCGATGGCTTCCTTCAAGTCCCAGCTAAAAATCTTCTTTCTGCAAGAAGCCATTCCTCATCCCCCTTAATTCTAGAGCCTTCCCTTCTATTAATTATCTCCATTTTGTCCTGTATAGATCTTGTTTGTGCATATAGTTGTCTACATGTTGTCTCCCCAGTTAGACCAAGAGCTCTTTGAGGGTGGGGACTTTCCTCCTCCTTTTCTTTGTATCTTCAGCATTTAGCACTGTGTCTGGCACATAGTAGGTACTCAATAAGCATTTGTTAATTTTCGACTGACTGTTGGCTTACTGAGAATATTCAAAAAATTGAAACAATCCTTATTCTTAAAGAATTATATTCTATTCCTAAACTAAGAGGTTTAGCACCCTGAACCCTTCCCTGGTCAATGTCGATAAACAAGGGATGGATTTCCCTTCTTCAAGGCAATCTGTATGTATGAATGAATGAGTGAGCAAAGGAAGGAAGAAAAGGAGAAAAGTAGGGAAGGAGATTGGGAAGAAAGGAAGGAAGGGAGGGA
>NW_025372085.1:0-9285 GCF_016433145.1 Gracilinanus agilis | reverse complement strand
CACAGGGCAATGGGAGGACTTATTCTACTCTTATCTAAGTGATCTAACAGGGCCCAAGGAGCTGTAAATGGAGTCTCTGGGTTTCTGCCCCAAACCTGGAACCTGCCAGGCTTGAGTACAGCTGGGGCTTTTGTGGCTTTGGGATTCTCACTGCAATCCACTGATGATCTCTGGATGCCAGGAGCTAAAGGGTTTTGCTTGAAGCACTGTCCTCCAGTACTCAAACTTCACCTCTTCTCTTGGCTCTGTAGATCTTGTCCTTTTCTTAGATGTCACACCACACAGGATCCCAGGGGAAAACAGGAAGCAGGATGTCCTTTGCTCTGAGGTCTCCCAGGCTGGCAACAGTTTTGCCCACCACTAATGGAGTCCACACTCAGGGCATAGACAGACTTCCTCCTCCCTCATTCCATCATGGAATTCCCAGCTCCAGCTCCTTCCTGCTATGTACAACTTAATTAATACATAATCAATACCTAATCTAATCTTCCTCACAACACAAGGCAGAACAGTGGTTAGGCTAGGCAATGGGGGTTAAAGTGACTTGCCCAGGATCACCCGGCTAGGAAGTGTCTGAGGCCAGATTTGAACCCAGGACCTCCCATCTCTAGGCCTGGCTCTCCATCCACTGAGCTACCCAGCTGCCCCTCAACCCTTCACCCCTTCTTTGATGAGGACACGCTATGCTGTGCTAGCATCTCCCATGTTTCACAATTGGTACTAAAGTTCTTGAGAGTGACCTTTATAGTATCTTCGTATTGCTTCTTTTTTTAAAAACCCTTACCTTCTGTCTTCTAATCTATCCTAAGTATTGGTTTCAAGGCAGAACAGTGGTTAAGAGCTAGGCATTTGGGTTAAGTGACTTGTCCAGGGTCACACAACTAGGAAGTGTCTGAGGCCAGATTTGAACCCAGGATCTCCCGTCTCCAGGTCTGGCTCTCCATCTATTGAGCCATCTGGCTGCCCTGCCCCTTAATAGGGGATAAACCTGCTAAAACTCTAGGATTCCAAGAGGGTCAGAAAATCCAGGATTTGGCGATTCCAGGATCTTAAGATTCTATTATTTTAAGTCCTTAGAAACCAGAATTTTATTATTCTGAATTTCTAGAATTCTGTGATTCTAATAAACAGACTTCAGGGATCATCTAGTCCAAACACCATATTTCACAAATGAGGAAGGTGAGCCCCAGAGAAGAGGATATGGGGCTTGCTCAAGGTCCTGTATAAATCATATGTAAAACAGCCAAGATTCAGACTCAGTTCCCTGCTGCCAAATCCAGCGTCCCTCCTCCCTCCACTTGGCCAAGGTCACATGGGGCATCAGAGGCAGAGCTTAGATAGGAAGAGGAGAGAGGAGGAGAGGCTGCAGGGAAGGGAGACAGACAGAAACAGACAGAGAGAAAGAGAGGAAGAGAGAGCAAGAGACAGAGAGGGATAGAGGAAGAAAGAAGGAAAGAGAAAAGTGATAAGACTAAGAGACAGATAGAGAGCCCAAGAGTCAAAGAGAGAAAAGGGAAAAAAAGGAGGAAGGCAAACACAGGGTAATGCTAGAGGGAGCACAAGTACTGTATTTGAGGTCACAAAAGATCTGGGTTTGAATTCTGGCTCTCCTGAGTATTAACTGTATGATCTGGGGCATCATTATATCTTCCTTGCCTTCAGTCTCCTTACCTGTAAAATGAGGAGGTTGTATGAAATGGGTCTAAGGCCCCTTCCATCTCTGACTTTCTGTGTTCTAAGGGTTCTCTTAGCTCTAATATTCTGTGTTCTAAGCTCCCTCCCAGTTCTGACATTCTGTGTTCTAAGCTCCCTCCCAGCTCTGACATTCTGTGTTCTAAGATCTCTCCCACCTCTGACATTCTCTGTTCTAAGCTCCCTCCCAGCTCTGACATTCTCTGTTCTAAGGCCTCTCCCAGCTCTGACATTCTGTGTTCTAAGGTCTCTCCCAGCTCTGACATTCTCTGTTCTNCCCAGCTCTGACATTCTGTGTTCTAAGGTCTCTCCCAGCTCTGACATTCTCTGTTCTAAGGTCTCTCCCAGCTCTGACATTCTCTGTTCTAAGGACTTTCCCAGCTCTGACATTCTCTGTTCTAAGATCTCTCCCAGCTCTGACATTCTCTGTTCTATGGTTCCTCCCAGCTCTGACATTCTCTGTTCTAAGGGTCCCTCCAGCTCTGACCTTCTGTGTTTTCACATTCTACAGGCTAAGGTCTCTTCCAGCTCTAAACCTCATGTTGCTAGGCAGACAGAAAGGCAGATAGAGACTAGGCACGTCCCCTAGAGGACAACAGGGAAGACCAGCTCTATTCTCCCTTCTTAGCTTTGCCATCTTGGCCTTCCTAGTCCTCGCTCCCACACCATCCTGATCTCCTTGGCCTGGTAGACCAGTGTTTTCTCTGGTCCCCCAATCCGGGCTTCCTCTCTCCAGCCCTGAGCTCTCAGTGGCAGGGCCCTGATCCCCCTGGCTGCCTCCCTCCTGTAAGGAATCCCCGAAGGACAGGCCGCCTTGGTTCTCACCCAGTCTGCCTGCCGTATTAATTGCTAATCTCTCTCATTTTCTCCCCCTCTATCTGGTTGGCTTGCCTTGTCCTGAGCTCCCGTATTAATGAGAAAGAAGGACAAATCCAGTATTTGCATGCTTAACCCCCCAAGCTCCCTCCCCATCACCGTCATGATAAACCACCCTCAGACGGGAATCCATCGCCAGGCAAAGACTCTCAGGGGACAAGGAAGGAGGAGAGGGGCAGCAGGAGCGAGCTTTGCCTCCCTCTCCCACGGATATGGGAGTCCGTGTCACCGACACAAGAATCTGTGTCTTGTGTGTAAAGGGCCATGAATCTAGGAAACTGTTCCACATAGGAGAATGTTACAGATCTGAGAAACTGAGTCACATATAGATCCGATTTGGAAAATTTGCACGTGAACATTCTAAGTGCAGGAAACTGTCATCAGCAGCATCTCTGGAGCTAACAGGGGCATGGTGCCCACCGTGTGCCAGCCACTGGGTTAAGCACTTTATGAATATTATCTCATTTGGTCCTCACAACACGCCGGAGAGGGAAGTGCTGTTCGGGTTCTCATCTCACAACTGGGAAAATGCAGGAAAATAGAGTCACAAAGCTACTAAGTGTCTGAGGTGGGATGCAAACTCAGTTCTTCCTGCCTCAAGGTCCAGGCTCCTCATCTTACACTCGGGAAAAGTCGGATCCTAAGAAGGAAGACGATTTGGCCATGGACACACGGGGAGGAAATGGCAGAGCCGGGGATCAAACCTGAGGCTCTTGGTTCCCGGTTCAGTATTCCTCCCTCGCCTGGGAATTCTGGGTTAAGTTTGTGAGGCTGGGAGTGCCTCACAGGGAAAGTTATTTATAACCCTGATAGGATCAGAAATCAAAGCCCTAAATACAGTCGGAATGGACCAGCTCAGCCTCAGTGGGTGGGGTGGGCTAACCTGCTATAATTAGTGGCAAGAGGGAATTAGAGAAGGTTTTCTCTTTTCTTTGCCTTGTGCTGTTCCACTCTCTGCCTGGAATACCTCTTCCGAGGTTGCCTCATCCTTCAAGGCTCAGCTCCAGTTCCCCATGGCTTGTGCTAAACCAGTGAGTGGGTCGATGTGGACGGGATTGGGAGGAGAGAAAGTGGGATGTTTAATTTAATTTGGGAGTTGCTAGCATTTTGCCAGCATTAGATGCACGAATTTCATGAAGCTTTCCTAAAGTTCCTGACTCCCACTATCGTTAATAGGGGGCAGAAGAGCCAAAGGAAGAGAGGCTGTTGTCCTAAGATTTATTTATTTGTTTTTTTAAACCCTTAACTTCTGCGAATTGGCTCCTAGGTGGAAGAATGGTAAGGGTGGGCAATGAGGGTCAAGTGACTTGCCCAAGGTCACACAGCTGGGAAGTGTTTGAGGTCAGATTTGACCTGGCTCTCAATCCACTGAGCTACCCAGCTGCCCCTGTTGTCCTAAGATTTAAAGGGACCATAAAGATCCAGTGTGACTCCACCCCTTCCACTAACCCTCAAGTTATGGATATTGTAAGAAACCCTGCAAGAACCCAGGCTTCTCAGCTCCCAGGGGCTTGGAGGTGACTTGTCTAAGATCACCGAAGCAATCATGAGCGGCGAATTGGGATTCAAACCTTGTTCCCCCCAATTCCAAGATCCAGCCAATTGCTTTCACTGCTGATTACTTCATGGATTTTCGGCACAACTCCCTAACAAGACTGTGAACTTCTTGACAATGGTGGTACTGGGGAAATAGCCCTGAATTTGGAATCCCAAGACCACAGTTCAAAGACCCCTTGAATCACTTATTGCCTGTGTGACTCTCAAGGCCTCAGTTTCCATAAAATGAAGGAATTGGGCTACGTGAGCCCTTCTTTCCCCAGATCTATGATCTCAGTCATTCCTGTGACCCTCCACATGATAGATGTCCTGTAAATCATCGATTGCTGAATTTTAAAGAAATGTAATGTCACTGCCTTCAGGTAGAGACTTGCTACGTGACTTTGCTGTGAAAGCTGCTCCAACATCCTGTGGAAATTCATGCATCTGTTGCTGGAAAATACTAGAGTTTCTTAAGTTAAAGATTCCACTTTTTCCTCCCACTCCCGTCTACACTGGCCCACTGGTTTAGCAGACCTCTTTCCTTATCAAGAATGGCAAAGGTAAGACCACACTCTGCAAATTCTGAATTTGTGGGAAGCCAATAAATGAGGCCCTCCCTCCTCCAGCACAAGCTTGCCGTGTTATCCCTTCTTTACTGAGCTCAAAACACTTAACCCAGACACTGAGGGAAAACAGGAAAGCTCAGTAGTTATTCCAGAAAACCTGCCTTTACAATTCTAACCTGCTAAGATTCTAGGATTCCAAGAAGACAAAAAAAACAACAACAGGATTTAGTGATTCCGAGTTCCTAAGATTCTACTAAGTTCTAAGAAATCAGGATTTTTCTTATTCCACATTTCTAGAATTCTATCATTCTAAGAAACAAAGATTCCATGGCTTTGATTCCATCCCCCCTCCACCTAAGGAATTTGATCTAACATAACATGGGCATCTCTGCAAGAACCCAGGCCTCCCAGCTCCCTGTGGAGACCACACACACACACACACACACACACACACACACACACACACACACACACACACACGCCCCCGAAGGAGAGCTGTGTGGATAAACAGATTCAGTCTCTCTGTCTCTGTCTGTCTCTCTGTCTCTCTCTCCCCCTCCTTCTCTCTCTCTTTCTGTCTCTCTCTCCCTCTGTCTGTCTGTCTGTCTGTCTCCCTTCTTTCCTCTCCATCCCTCCCTCTTCCTCCTTCTCTCTCCCTCCCTTCCTCTCCATCTCTCTCCCTCCCTCCCTCCACTTGTCTGTCTGTCTGTCTGTCTGTCTGTCTCTTCTCTCCCTACTTCCCAGGGATACAAGTCAGGTCTCAGAGGGTAAAGCCTTTCTAAGCTCTGGTCTCTGTTCATTCTGAAGTCTTTTCCTGTCGGCTCTCTGAGGGTCCTTAGATCTATCTGGTCTCTTTAAAGGGTCAGATGCACAATATCCATAGCTCAACCAATCATCCACCTGGCCAGTAGGCAACCAGGGAGCATAGATCTTGTTCCTACCCTTAAGGAAGTAAGAGAGGAGCTACCACCCTTCTCAAAGGTGGGATGGATACCCTTGTGTCCACCTGGTAGAGAGAGATTTTCAAATTTCAAATTTCAAAATTCAGGACAAAAGTTTCCTTTCTAAACATGATCGAACAGACCAGATCATTTCCGATCACAATTACGGGGCCATCCAACTCTCACATTCTATAGTTAAAGTTTCTCTTAATTCTTTTTTTTCTTAATTCATTATGTCTTTAAAGTCCCTTCTAGTTCTGATGTTCCCACCACCTCTAACATTAGATATTCGAATATCCCTCCCAGCTTTAATGTTCTCTGTTCTGAGACCCCTCTAAGCTCTTACTTTTCTGTGTCTGAAGGGCCTTCCCAGTTCAGATATTCAGTGTTTAAGGTCCTTCCCAACATTCTATGTTCTAAGGGTCATTCCAGCCTTGACATTCTCTCTTCTAAGGGTCCTTCCAGCTTTGACATTCTATGTTCTAATCTCCAGTGCCTTAAAGTCCCTCCCAGCTCTAACATCCTGGTGTTCTAAGTCTTCTGCCAGCTCTGATGGTGTCCCCTGATCTTTGGCAGACATGGACCAGCTTTCCCTACTGAACTCTCTTCCTTTATCATCTCTTGTCCCTTTCTCACTCCTTTGCCCAACTCCCTACACGATTTGACTCTGTTTCAATATCCAGCCAACGTGTATTAAATATTTCTTAGGCGCCAGGCAGTGTACGAGCTGCTGAGGGTACAGACACAAAATAAAAAACAGTCCCTGCCCTCAAGGAAATGAGAGTCTATTTGGAGGAAACCAATATATACCCAGAAAATAAAGTGGTGGTTGTCCTTTACTATTGTTCAGTCATGTCCAACTCTTCAGGACTCCATTTGTGATTTTCTTGGCAAAGACTCTGGAGTGGTTTGCCACTTCCCTCTCCAGCTCTGGAAACTGGAAATGGAAGCCAACAGCCTTAAGTGACTTGCCTAGAGTCATAGAGCTAGTAAGTGTCTGAGGTCAGATTTGAACTCAGGAGGATGAGTCATCTGACTCTAGGCCAGGAACTCTATCCACTGGGCCACCTACATCTACATCTACAAAGTAATTACTGGGGGAGGTCACCAGAAGTTACAGGGAATCAGGATAGACTTCTTGTAGGAGGTGGGATCTGAGCCAAACCTTGAAAGAAGCCAGGGATTCCTTGAGTTAATAGTAAGGCACGAAGCACCACTTTTAAAAGGATAATTAATAGTGAAGACTCTGGTCAGCAATTGTTGGTTATATGTTGGTTCCAGTTGTTTTTTCCAAGTATGAAGGGAAGGAATGTCTGGAGCCCTCTCTCCTTGCTTGCCCAATCCTTGTGTCCATTTGTGCAGATGGCCAGTAGAGGATTAGGAGATCCAGCAGCTGGGCTCTCCTTTCTTTTTAGGGTATGCTGGTTGCTTCACCAGAGCAGGATTGGGCCTAGGGATCTGTGAATTGGTAGCCCCATCCCCTAATCCCCTCGCCTGTGCTACCAAAGAAGTCAGCAACACCCAGACCCCCAGAGCTGTAAGAAAGACTCTTATCAGAAGTCCTAAGTCAATAAGCAAGTGTTTTCGAAGGTGTCCAGCACTGAACTAAGTGCTAAGTGCTTATATGAAAGAGAAAGATAGTCTCTGACTTACATGAGCATCTCCGTCCCTCCAGGAGGAAAATAACACACAAAAAGGAATTATAGACTGAGGGGAGGTGAAGGTTCTGGCTTGGGGGTGTGGTGGAGAAAGTTGGGAAATGAGGAGGGGACCCTAAAGAGAAATAAAGTCTTGGATGGACTGGGCACTTGGCTTAAAATGGAGTTCTTGGAAGAAACCAACCAATCAAAGGAGCAGACCACAGACATAGGTTTGAACTTCTAGGGTGAGAAGGCAAAGAACAGTGAGGTAATGCATAAAAGCATAAGTAACCCTATGAATCAGAAAACCTTGGTTCTAATCACACTCGGGTTACTGGTAGACACTTTGGGCAAAGCATCACAGGCTTTAGCACCTCACTTCCTTCATCCATAAATGAGGAAGTTGGAGGAGATGACCTTGGAGACTCTCCCCAATTCTGACATCCTATGTTCTAAGGGTCCTTCCTACTCTCACATTCTCTCTTCTGAGGGTCCTTCCAGCTCTCATATTCTATGTTCTAAGGGTCTTTCCAGCTCTCACATTCTCTCTTCTGAGGGTCTTTCCAGCTTTGACATTCTCTCCTCTAAGGGTCCTTCCAGATTTGACATTCTATGTTCTAAGGGTCCTTCCAACTCTCACATTCTCTCTTCTGAGGGTCCTTCCAGCTCTCACATTCTTTGTTCTAAGGGTCCTTCCAGCTCTCACATTCTCTCTTCTAAGGGTCCTTCCAGCTTTGACATTCTCTCTTCTAAGGGTCCTTCCAGCTCTCACATTCTATGTTCTAAGGATCTTTCCAGCTCTCACATTCTCTCTTCTAAGGGTCCTTTTAGCTCTGACATTCTGTGTTTTAAGGGCCTTCCCAGCTCTGATATCCTGTGTTCTAAGAGCTCTCCCAGCACTGATATTCTGGGTTCTAAGGGTCCTTCCAGCTCTGACATTCTCTGTTCTAATAGCCCTCCCACCTCTAACATTCCATGTTCTAAGGTCCTTTCGAGTTCTATCATTCAATGAGTTTATGATTTTCACTCCATTCAATAAGCATTTGTTGAGTACTTGCTCTCTACTAGATTCTCTACCAGATGATGGGCAGACAGAGACAAAAATGAAACAATTCCTGCCATCAAGGAGCTTATATTTTCCTGGAAAAATGAAACAAATTCAGAGTAAATTCAATAAGTAATTGGGCAGTGGATGAGGTGGGAAGTACAAGTAGGGAAGGAAGTAAGGAGGGATCAAGAAAGGCCTCATGGCCCTTGAACTGAGATGTAGAAGAAGCTGAGAATTCCAAGAGACAAACATGAAAAGGGAGGGCTTTTCAGGCATGAGGGAGGGCCACTGCAAAGGCATGAAGGTCTGGGAGACCGAGTATTGTATACGAGGAATGGTATAAAGGCCAGAGCCTCTGAAGCATCAAGGATGTGGAGGGAAGTCAAGTATAAGAAGTCTTTGAGCTTCTGTCCCACACTGAAACTCCCCTCTGTGGCCCTGAATGTGTTCTCAGCCCCTTCCTGGAGCCTGTGGCGTCCATTGTCAGGCTTGGCGGTATTAGGTAGCTGTGGGGCCATGAAAACATGGCAGCCTTTAGTCCTGGCACCCTTGGGCCTTTCCCAACCCAGGCCAGACAGCCCCTGCCAAGATCCCTTTGGTATTTCCCCTCACTCTCCCACTCTCAAATTCAGCTCCCGCTTTTGTAAACTTTTAATCTACATTATCCTGAAAAGCTGAGTTTTTTCCCCTCCTGCTCAAGTTTTTCACCAAACAATACCATCTGCTCATGTCAATTAGACGCTGAGGCTGTGGGCAGCGAGGGGAGGGGGGAAGGGAACGGTATTCTCATGTGAAAACAGACCCACATTTATTTCTCTGCGTCTCTCACTTTTTCCTGGGTGGAGGCAAAGGAGACGGGGAAAATCCACCCTGAGGAGAGGAGAGGGTCTGGCCGGGATCCAAAAATCTTCAACTTTGAGCAGCATCCTTTGGGGCGAAGATTTTTGAGAGAGAGAGAGAGAGAGAGAGAGAGAGAGAGAGAG
>NW_025372084.1:0-8284 GCF_016433145.1 Gracilinanus agilis | reverse complement strand
CTTTTGAATTTGGCAATAATATTTCTAACCGATTTCTTCTCTGGGTCAAATGTAGTGGGTGTTCTATGAATCCTTTCTATGTCTATATTGCCCTCTTGTTGTAGGACTTCAGGGCAATTTTGCTGAATAATTTCTTTTAGTACGGAGTCCAGGTTTCTATTAATTTCTGGTTTTTCTGGAAGACCAATTATTCTCAAATTGTCTCTTCTAGACCGGTTTTCTTGGTCTGTCACTCTCTCATTGAGATATTTCATGTTTCCTTCTATTTTTTCAGTCTTTTGACTTTGTTTTATTTGTTCTTGTTGTCTTGAGAGATCATTAGCTTCCAATTGCTCAATTCTAGCCTTTAGGGATTGATTTTCGGCTATAATCTTTCGGTTTTCGGCCATAATCTTCTGGTTTTCGGCCATAATCTTCTGGTATTCCTTTTCAATCTGGTCATTTCTGGTGTCCAATTTGCTTATCAGTTCATTTGGTTTCTGAGCCTCACTTTCCAATTGCAAGATTCTACCTTTTAAACTGTTATTTTCTTGCCAGATTTCTTCCATTTTCCTCAAAATCTCAGTTTTGAACTCTTCCATAGCTTGTGAGGAGTTTTCCTTATTTGAGGAGGGTCTGGATGCTTGTTTGTTCTCCTCCTCTGTTTGCTAGGTTGTCTGGATTTTCTCTGTGTAAAAGTTGTCGAGTGTTAAAGGCTTCTTTTTCTTGTTGTTATTCTTTCTCTTCTGAGTTTCCTGAGTCTGGGTAGCCATCATTAGCCCAGCAGCTTCTCAGGTTTATCCTTGCACTCAGTGTCTGTCCGCGGTCTATTGGCTCCTGAGGTCTGAGTTCTGGTTTTTTCCAAGGTCAAGCCCCCTGGTGGACCCCCTTACTTGATCCTCTGCAGGAGGTTCCTTTACAAGTCTCAGGGTGCTGCTTCCACAGTCGTATACCTGTCTGCACTGGTTCCCCACTCAGGTTTTCAGAGCTTTAGTTCCTGGCTGTGTCTGCCTCCACCCACGCCTCCGCCCGTGCCTGTGCTCTCAGACTGCGCTCTGCGCCCAGCGTCTACTCTCTGCTCCCTTGCTCAGATTTTGCGTGCGTTCTTTGGCTTACTGGGGTCCTAAGTCTTCCTGCTCTCAGGAACAGGCCCCGGAGCTGCCAATGACTCGATGGGTGCCCCAAACTTGCTCTATTTCTTTTTAGCTGGCTTCAGAGCTCTAGATCTTGTGTGTGGAGGGGGTAGGGGTGGGGCGGTTGCTCAGCCCGCGATTAAGTGAGAGCCCTTTATAGCCTGGAAATGTCTCGATTCCATGTACCTTCCATGCTGTGCCCTGTTGTGGGGTTCCTCCGTTCGTCTGGACTTGTTTTTATGTCCCCTTGAGGAGTTTTGTGTGTTTCGGTCAGGAGAGGTTAAGAGCTGCTTCTTACTCTGCTGCCATCTTAACCCGGAACCCCTGTAATCATCTTTTTTTAACTGCAAAGGAAAAAGAAAGAAGAAAAGATTAATCATATTTTATGGACATTTAAACTTTGTTCGTGACACATGTCAACACACCAGAATGTCAGTTCCAGTGCAAGCTGACAAGAATGTGGGTAACATCAAATGACACAAGGAAGGAGTTGCTGACTTCATGGATCATTGTAAGGACAGCAACCCCGAGGACTACAAAAGACATCTGTGACTCGAATACACAATTGGTGTATGGGACAACAACCACACTGTGAAGAGGAGCATCAGATCAGCAGTGGACTCATGCACTTGGAGAACACAACTTACACCCAACAGAATTCTCACTGCACCCAACACTTTAGAATTCCATCCACGCAGTACATGCAATTTGCAGAAGAATTCTGGAGGAGTAAGTATGTAATACTTCATTACATGGGTAGGTAACACTGGACAACACATAGAACATGTTTCTGACTTCACATGTAAATGTGAAACACTAAACTTACACTTAAGAGAGAAGGATTTGTCTGCCTTAGCACAGGATTTTCCTCTTACTTTGGTACAGATACCTTCTACTCAAGTCACCTGACATTTCAATTAAAGAATATATATATGTAAATGTTTGCTCACTAATCCTTAGCATTAAGTTTTACTAACACACAGGGACAGCTAGTTAGTCTGATAAGTTAGAAGAGGGACAGAATTTTCTAAACTTTCTCTGTAAATATTGTATATAGCTTAAGTCTATGGTTTAACCAAAAGGACTTATAAATAGTATTTAGCTTACTTATTCTTACTAATGCTTCTAACATAGGCATAAGTATACTAACATATTCATATACTAACTTTAGGAGAATGAATTGGAATTTAGAAGCTTAGCTTGCAGAAATTTTCTTAGTTGATACTTTTGTTGTTAGTTCATGAAATTAGAAAAGTACATAGATAGAATTTATTACTTTGTTTTAGTTAGCAAATGTTAGCTTTAAGACTGAAAATGTTTACATTTAATCTGTTTTCCTTTCTGTTCAAAAAATTTTGCAAAACTTAAATCCCCATTTCTTTCTCATGCCTTTCCCATAACCTGTCTTAGTTTTAGCTTAGATTAGTCTTAGAATAGATTAGGAGCTAGTAACCCCTTTTCTTATTTTGCAAAAACTTAGTTAGGGAATAAAAGAATAATTATAGTTTAGCTTAGAGTAAGAGTAGAATCTCTCTAGATCTTTGTAACCAGGAAATGTTGCAAGGTACAAATTTCCTAAAGACAAATGAGCAGATTGTAATGCAGGGTTGCAGCAAAAGCCCTTGCTTTTGAAAACCAACTGTAGCAGCCCTGACAGTTAGAAAAGGATTAGAATTTTGAACCAGACAGGACGGCTGGGCTCATGGGAAACCATTTGAGCTGGTCTATAAATATCCCTGGAGTACCAACTGAAGGCCTTTTGCCTCTGGGGCATTTTGGACTTTGCCTAATTTCTCTGGACCTCTCCCTGACCTCTCCATTTACATCCTGCTATTTCCCTGGATTTCCCCTTTGAGCCATGGGAGGAAGGGTGGTTTGGTGGGTGAAAATTGTGGGATTTAGCTTCTGTAGGCAGGAAGGACAATCTAAACCAAGACACACCCTAATCTAGTGATCTGATAAATCCTCATTACCTCAGGGCAGTGAAACTATCCCTGACTGAGGGAGGCGGCCTCCCTCAATCTGACTCCCTTTTCTTTCACACTTCCTCTGCACCAGATTTCTCCTTAACATTACACACCCTCAAACCCCTTTCCCATAGCTTACCCCTAGCATCAATAAATTCCCTTTGATATCTACAAAAAGAGCCTCTGGTGAATCATTGTACTGAATACTAGGGCAAAGGCTGAAGAGGGAAGGAATAACTTTACTTTTATTTCTTGAGGGCAAACCTAGGCATCCATCTTGGGCAGGAAGTAACCAGCCGAGACTTCCTGTAGATTTCAGTTTCACTGGCAGGGAGGAGCCTCTTGACTCCTCCCTCAAAGGACCTTAGAAATTAACAATAGAAATCCTTCAGCTAGACCCATATCATTTCTGACTGACTTTATTCTTCTTGTATCATAGAGATAGACTGCCTGCCTGAAAGACCCAGCCTATTTCCTCCCAGTACCCTCTGTCTCTAGTCTCTGTGATTAGCCTGTTCAAGCAGCCCTTCATACATTCCCCATTCATCCCTTACCTTCCCATATTCCTCATTTATTCCAACATCATCCTATCCCCATACTTTTCCATATCATATCTACTTTTTCATAACAATGGATGTAATATATTATTATTGACATAAGAAATGATGAAAGAGAAGTTTTCAGAGAACCCTGAGTAGCATGAGCAAATGAAGAATGAAGTGAGCAACACCAGCCTATCAATTTATACAAGAAAAAATCATTGAAAAGAAAAATTATTTTTTAAAAAAATGTTACCTTCTGTATTAGAATTAATACTGAGTATTGGTTCCAAGGCAAAAGAGTGGTAAGGTCTGGGAAATGGGGGTTAAGAGACTTCCCCAGGTACAAAGCTAGAAAGTATCTGAGGTCACCTTTGAACCCATGTCCTCTCATCTCCAATGCATAACTTTCACCTCTCCTACCTCCATCCCACCATCCCATCTTCTCACAGTTCTGCCTCCTTCCCTCTGTCTGTCCTCCTGCCTCCACCCCTCCATCCTCCATCCCACCCTCCTGCCTCCGTCTGTCTGTCCCACTGAACAGACAGCCCTGTCCCTATCCCACTGTGGGACTGTCCTGCCCCTGTCCAACTGTCTGACTTAGTTCCACAGTCCCACAGTTGGACCGTCCTGCCCACGTCCAGCACTGGGGGAACAGGCACTTTATTCTCTACGTCTGACCTTGCATCAGGCTGTCTGGAACAGGGAGGGAGCTGGATGGGGCAGTGGGGTTTGGCTATCTGTCCTTCAGGCTGAGGAGAGGAGACCATTTGGCTATCTGGAGCAGGGAGGGAGCTGGAACCCTGGTGGGGGTCCTTGAAGCTGAATTTCCTCATCATTCTCCCCTTTTGATGCTCCTTAAAACTTCAAGGTGCATCATCCTCAGTATTCAGTACTTGGCTTTCTTTCAAAGAGAAAAGGGTGGCCATAGTCTTCTGGGTTACTGTAGTGTGTCAGGGTGCTGAAAATGCAAGTCCCAAGGAGGGTAAGGAGAAACAGGACAGTGATTAGACCCAAGAGAGGACATATGCACACACACACACACACACACACACACACACACACACACACACACACCCAACAAAGATGCAAAGAACAAACAGTAACCCAGAAGAAAGGAGAGAGTGTGGAGTTTCCAAATGAATGGGCATGGCAGACACTCAGCTCAAGCTGCAGGAGAGAGAGTTTTCAGAACCAGGAGCCATGGTACCACCCCAGTTCTTCATAATGCATAATCCCCAAACCTCCACTGAGACTGGGATGAGAGTGGAACATAATTAATTTTTATTGAAATAGGGTTTTTTTCTTTTAGTCTCCAGACATTGTGTTCTGTTTTTGCCATGACAATAAAGTCTCCAGTATAATTTTGGATTTAATTATAGCCTGATTTCAGGGGAATAATAATAAAATAATTAAACCCCATGTCAGAGGAAAAGATAATTGATAATGCCAGGTGGAACTGGGGTAGGGGTTGGAGGGCTCAAGCACTGATTCCTTATCAAATTTTATGGTTAGAAACTTCTTAGGAATGGTTAAAGGTCCCTCTCCCCCTTTTCCAGGACCAAGAGATGCCTAAGATAGTTTTTGTGAAACTATGGTTGAGAGTGTGCCATTAGAATTAGAGGGTGTGCCTATAGGTAGACTCCATTCTCTACTGTCCCCTCCCACTCTTAGAGACAGTAAAATGTAGCTGGAAAATCACTAAAGGGATATTTGATGCACTGATGAACCAGATCAGAGATTCTTTCTGCTCAACATTAGGAGTGGAAGATGTTCCACAATGAGTTTTGATGTAAAGAAGATATTTAGCTTCATCTTGGAGAAGAGAAAAAGATACAGCATGAGCTGATGATGGCTACAAGAAAAATCAAGGTAAACAAGAAAGAAAAGGAAAGGATAAACGGGCTGATAGAGTAAGAAGGGGCATTTGAAGGAAAATGTGTGGGTCAGAGCTGAAAGAGCTGTCTAGGGCTGTGATGGCAAGCCTTTTAGAGATTGAATGCCCAACAACAACCCTCGTGCCACATGTGAGCCCCCTGCCTTACCCCAGACAGGAAAGGGAGGAAGTCTTTCCATTGGACTGCTAGGCAGAGGGGAATGTCCTCAGGCACACATGGACAGGGGGAAGGGAGCAGCCCCCTCTGGCAAGCTCTGACAGGAATGCCATAGGTTCACCAGCATGGGTCTAGGAAATATTGAGAAAGGATGATGACATAGAAAATCAGGATAAAATGTTTGAATTGAACCTAGTGGAGAACCAATGGTGTTGTGGCCAGTGACAAGAAAGCAAGGTGAGCTAAGAGCATGCAGTGGTTTACAGTGGAAAGACCAATGGAAGAGGACATGAGTTCAAAATCATCCTTACCTGCTTTCTATGTATGTGATTTTGGACCAGATATTTAAATTTCCAGGCCTCAGTTTCCTCATCTGTAAAATAAGACAGCGGGATTATTTTACCTCTACATTGACTTATTTTTATAAATCTATGATTCTAACAGTTAGAAGATCCTACTCTAATTCCAGGCTCTGGCACTTTACGAACTGTGTTATGTCAGGCAAGTCATTTAAACTTTTTGAGACTAACTTTCCTCTTAAACAAAATGTGAATAATAATGTTTAGTTTTATTTCCAAAGAGAATTAATTTCATCAGTGTGGACACTGAAAAATATTGCAACCCTTCCATGCATTTTCAAATTATTTCCCAAGTTGCTCTGATCAAAAGAATTCATCACTGAGTGACTAACCTGCTGGTGATAGTTCTCTTAGAACTTAAGCATTCTGATCTTTAACTGACAGTCTATTGCCTGATTATACTTAAAGCATCTGTGATTTGAGTAGGACCAATTATGATGTCATTGGTCTCTGGGATCCAGAATAAGCAAAGCATCCTTCAACTTAAAATGCTTATTTTGTTTCCTATATTGGTAGGAAAACTCCCCAATTCCTGCTCTCCTTATCTATGTGATTTAATGAATTTCTGCTAACATGAAAATCCTCTATTTGAGGTCCCAAGTGTTACGAGGGGCTTTCCAACTAATATATTGCATGGAGGTGTCCTATGACTCAAAGGGAGACAGAATAGCCTTTCCTAGTTTCTTTTCTCCTCACCATTCTCTTAGAAACTTGAATTCCCAACAGGAGGGAAGCAGGATTTAGACCAAAAACTTGGTCGTTCTGCCCTCCTCAGAGGGAAGGGGCACTTAGTTAGAATGATATCTATTTGCTCCCTTAAATATTATTAATCTAGGGGATGTGGTTTTCAGGTTCAAGCTTAATTCTGATTACTGTTTCTTTATTGGGAGAAGGGAGAAGATATCAAGCTTTATAGCCAAAACCTGATTTCTTTCCCACCAAATATCAGTTCCCAAATGAACACATATAGTGATTCTCATTTATTCATTTATTCAACCAATTGCCAAACAGAAATACCTCTACATGGCTTTTATTTCTTCATCTGAAAATCGTTTCTTCATATCTTTTGCCCTTTTATCAATTGGGATGATTGTTCCCAAAAATTTGACGAAGTTTTCTATATACTTTAAATATTAGACTTCTATTTGAAAGGCTCTCTAAATCCCCCCCGCAACAATTTTGTGCTTTCCTTCCAAATCTGGCAACATTTGTCTTATTTGCACAAAACCTTTGCATTTAATGTACTCAAAATTATCCATTTTACATTTCACAATGCTTTCTATTTCTTGTTGACATGTAAATTTCTCTCCTCTTCATAAATATGATAGGTAGTATGTTCTCTGTTCTTCTATGCTTTTGTCAAATACAAGGTTACTATAATCTTTTACTGTTGTTTGTTGTATATGTATGTTCTGTTCTTCTGGTTTACTTGTTTCTTAGCCAGTACCAGATGGTTTTGATAGTTATTGCCTTATAATATAATTTAAAATATGATACTCCTAGAATCTATTAATTAAATTTCTTCATCAATTCTTTTGATATTCTTGATCTTTTATTCTTCCAAATGAAAATTTAAATTATTTGTCTAACACAATGCAATAATTTTTTGGTAAATTAATGGAAAAACATTGAATAAGTAGATTAGTTTAGGCAGTATTATCATTTTAATTATATTTGCTCTGCCCATCCATGAACAATTAATATTTCTCCAAATATTTAGATTGGAATTAATAAGTATAAAAATGTCTTATAATTATGTTCACATATTTTCTCAGTTTGTTTTGGCAGGCATATAAACTTCAAGGTATTTTATGCTATCTGTGATTGTTTTAAAAGGAGTATCTCTTTCTATCTCTTTTTGCAGAACTTTGTTAGTAAAAACACGTATTTAAATAATACATGGTCCCATCCTATTCCTTTTGGCATCTCCTGTTTGTAATCTCCCAGCTCCAGTGTTTGAATTCAGACAAGGGAAGACAAGCAAAATGAAAAATGTGTATAGCTTATACTTACTTGTGAGTATCCTTTCCTACTCTCCTTCCCAATCTCACAAGGTAAGTAAAAAATCTAAATCTGCCACATCTTTTTTATAGGGAAGTGGTTAATTTTCAAATTGTCTCCAAACAGCATTCTTTCCCAATGATATCCTAAAAAGACCCAAATGAGATACTGAATGCAAAATACTTTGTAAACTGTAAGGCATTATTTAAATGTCTATTATTATTATTATTATTATTATTATTATTATTATTA
>NW_025372083.1:0-9565 GCF_016433145.1 Gracilinanus agilis | reverse complement strand
GTGGAGGCTGCCAGATCCTGTGTGATCCTGATTGGTGCTCCTTGATATTTGAATTGTCTCTTTCTGGCTTCTTGTAAGATTTTTTCTTTTGCTTGAAAGCTTTTGAATTTGGCAATAATATTTCTAACCGATTTCTTCTCTGGGTCGAATATGGTGGGTGTTCTATGGATCCTTTCGATGTCTATATTGCCCTCTTGTTGTAGGACTTCAGGGCAATTTTGCTGAATAATTTCTTTTAGTACGGAGTCCAGGTTTCTATTAATTTCTGGGTTTTCTGGAAGACCAATTATTCTCAAATTGTCTCTTCTAGACCGGTTTTCTTGGTCTGTCACTCTCTCATTGAGATATTTCTTATTTCCTTCTATTTTTTCAGTCTTTTGACTTTGTTTTATTTGTTCTTGTTGTCTTGAGAGATCATTGGTTTCTAATTGCTCGACTCTAGCCTTTAGGGACTGGTTATCGGCTATAATTTTTTGGTTTTCGGCTATAATCTTTTGGTATTCCTTTTCAATCTTGTCATTTCTGGTGTTCAATTTGCTTATCAGTTCATTTGATATCTGAGCCTCACTTTCCAATTGCAAGATTCTACCTTTTAAACTGTTATTTTCTTGGCAGATCTCTTCCATTTTCCTCAGAATCTCAGTTTTGAACTCTTCCATAGCTTGTGAGGAGTTTTCCTTATTTGAGGAGGGTCCGGATGCTTGTTTGTTCTCCTCCTCTGTTTGCTCGGTTGTCTGGATTTTCTCTGTGTAAAAGCTGTCGAGTGTTAAAGACTTCTTCTTTTTGTTATTATTCTTTCTCTTCTGAACCTCCTGATGCTGATGCTGAGTAGCCATCATTAGCCCAGCAGCTTCTCAGCTTTATCCTCGGGCTCAGTGTCTGTTCCCAATCTATTGGCTCCTGAGGTCTGAATTCTGGTTTTTCCCAAGGTCAAGCCCCCTGGTGGGCCCTCTTGCTTGATCCTCTGCTGGAGGTTTCTTTACAAGTCTCAGGGCGCTGCTTCTACAGTCGTATACCCGTCTGCACTGGTTCCCCACTTAGGCTTAGTTCTGCCTCCACCCACGCCTCTACTCAGCCGGCACTCTGCGCGCCCAGCGTCCTGCTCCGGCGCGCGCGCTCAGATTTCGCGTGCTTTTTTTTACTTAATGGGGTCCTAAGTCTTGCTGCTGTCAGGAACAGGTCCCGGAGCTGCTGATGACTCGATGGGTGCCCCAAACTTGCTCTATTTCTTTTTAGCTGGGTTCGGAGCTATAGGTGAGTGTGGAGGGGGTGGGGGTGGGGCGGTTGCTCAGCTCGCGATTGAGTGAGTGAGAGCCCTTTTTAGCTTGGAAATGTCTCGATTCCACGTACCTTCCACGCTGTGCCCTGTTGTGGGGTTCCTCCGTTCGTCTGGACTTGTTTTTATGTCCCCTTGAGGAGTTTTGTATGTTTCGGTCAGGAGAGGTTAAGAGCTGCTTCTTACTCTGCCGCCATCTTAACCCGGAAGCCCTTACTATCAATTCTGAAACTGAAGGTAAGGGTTAAAAAAGAGCACAAGATATGTGGAGGAGAATAAGGTATAAGAAAATTGGAAAGATCAGGGGGAAGCACCCACATTATAAAGGACTTTAAAAACTAAACAAACGATTTTCTATTTGATCCTAGAAGTGATAGGGAGCCAATGGAGTTTTTTTGAGTAAAGGGATGACATGATTAGACTTGTGCTTTAGGAAGATCATTCTGACTGAAGGATAGACTGGGGTGAAGAGAAGCTTGGGGCAGGTAATCCAACCAACAGGTTATTGATATAGGCCAGATGTGAGGTGGTAAAGACCTGTACCAGGGTGCTGGCAATGCCAGAGGAGAATATTCCAAAGATGTTATGAATGTAAAAATCAGCAGGCTCCGGCAACAGATTTTATATGAGATCTGAGAGTGAGGAATTGAGGCCAACACATGCTCTCATTTTAAACAACTCTAAAGGTAGAGCCAAGTCTTCCAAGACTAGGTTCTGGGATCCCTTCTAGTTCTGACATTCTATGTTCCAGTTTCTCTCAGTTCTGACAGTCTTTGTTCTAAGGTCCCTGTGCCAGCTCTGATATTTTCTGTTCTAAGGTTCCTTCCAACTCTGCCAGTCTCTGCCCTACAAGTCTTCTGAACTTTGATATTCTATATTCCAAAGTCTTTCCCTACTCTGACATTTTCTGTTCCAAAGTCCCTCTCAGTTCTAAAATTTTTGTTTCAAGAAGCCTCTAGCTCTGACATTCTCTATTCTAAGTTTCCTTCCTGCTCTGACAGTCTGTTCTCTATTCTGTGGTCCCTCTCTGCTTTGACAGGCTATGGATAAAAACATTTTAGGAGGAATGAATGAATAAGAGTTTGACCTGGAATGAACTTCATTCTTCAGGGATTTTCACTGGCTGGAATTTGACCTTTCTTCCCTTGGGGGTTTTTTGGCTCCAAGTCCTTTCCTGACTTTGCTTTTAGTTCCTTCTCCTATTCCCCTCCCTCTTCTGTCTCCTTCTGTCCTGGTGTAAAGGTCCCCTTGGGGATTCCTCTCCTAGCTCTAGGAAGGGCTACTCATAGAGCAGTTTCCTGCTCAGGCCCTCACAATGTCTGATGGTCATCCTTAAGTGTTTCTTCTAGACTGGCCTCCTCCATTCCCCCAACAGTCTATACCTGTGATGGAGAACCTCCGGCATGTGTACAAAAAAGGGCATGTGAGCCCTCTCTGTGGGCGCCTGAGCCGTTGTTTGCCAGAGTTCATTACTAGAAAGGCAGAGGGATTCTGGAGAGGTGCTATCTTTCTCCTCTCCATTGTGCTGAGGACATTTTTTTCCACTTCACCCACCCCCTCTGCCCAGCAGCCCAATGGGAGCACTTCACATGCAGTAGAGCCGGGAGGGGAGCAGAGAGCTCAGGCCACTCCCTTCCCCCCTTTCACAAATGTCCTCATTTCACCCACTCCTCTGCCCAATAGCCCAATGGGAGCACTTCTTCCTGTATAGGGTAAGGGGGGCAGGGCACAGCACCTGGTCTCTAGGTGGGGGTGAGTCGGGCATGGCACACAGTCTCTAGAAGGTTCACCATCACTGGCCTATACTAACTTCATGGCTGTTTCTAACCTCTTCAGGAGAGGCTCCACATATTCTAAAGGGAGGTTAGGCCTTGGCCCTAAACCTGAAAGGAGGGACAAGTATTCCTCTCCTTTCATAAGACACCTGGACTCTAGGCCTGTAGCTTCTGCTTATAGTCTGAGTGACCTTGGCTAAGTCCCTTCTGCTTTTTGAATGTTCTCTCCCTCATCTGTAAAATAGGCACAGTAATAGTTGTACTATGGCTAGGAATGTGCTTTGGGAATCATGGAGTCCTCTGCTTGGACCATCAGTCTTATTCCTTCCCCTTTGGAACTTTGCTGGCCTTTGGACTTTTCTTGCCAGATTCCTAGCCTCCATGGTACTCCCCCAATACCTCCAGATATCCTAGTGACATAATTGGTACATTCCTGGCTTTCTCCAGCCCTCACTTTAGGCTCCCCTTCATGTCTTGTCTTTCTTCATTAGAATATAGGCTCCTTGAGGGACTGGGTACTTTTATTGGCATCGTTCATACTTAGCACACAGTGCCTTAGCAGAGTGCTCTCTGTCGGTCTATCCATCTATCCATTCATCCATCTATCCATCCATCTATCTATCTATCTGCTCATCTATCTATCCACTCATCTATCTACTATCTATCTACTATCTATCTATCTATCTATCTATCTATCTATCTATCTATCTATCCACCTGTCTGTCTGTCTGTCTGCATCTCTAAATGTGACCTAACCTCATTGGGGTAGGGAACTGCTGTAACCACCACCTCAATTCAGAAACTTTCAGGGATATAACCTCAGAAACCATCTCGTTTAGTGCTCTTATTTCATAGATGGAAAAACTGAGCCCCAGAGAGAGAAAGTCAGTTGCTTGAGGACACACAGCAGGTCAATGATAGTTGGGTCTAAAACCTATCTCTTTATTCTCATTCTAAGTCTCTTTCTCCCACCCTGTGCTTCTTCCCCATTCTTCCCATCAGGCATCCTGAGCCTTATAGTTCACTGATATGCTCAGCTAATCTTTCCAGCCTTTATGCCTCAGTTTTATTGTCTCCGTTGCTATATCCCACTCTCCTGGGCCTTCGTTGCTCACTCTCTGAGTAGCAAGTGGTTTTTAAGCTAATGCTATCCTTCCTAATGCTCAGAAGGTAGTTTTCATTCTGGATAATAGTGGCATAATGGAGAAGATGTTTTGGGTAGGAATCTTAGGGACCCCACAAATAAGTCTGCTCCTAATTATGAAGTTGGGGCCAACCTGACTTCAGCTGGCACTCTTCAGGGAGGTAGGAAAGTTTGCTTTCTCACATTGGCCCAGTGGAAGGTTTTGTCCTTTGATGGCTCCCTCCAAATGCCAATAGATATTGAACTGCTGGCATTATCACAGTCATGGTGGCAGGGCAGCTAGACTGAAGGAGCAGGGGGGCAGCAGCTGTTACCAGGAGACCTAATGAGGACACCAACTCACTCTGCTTTCTCTCTCTCTGAAACTGCTTGTAGGATGTAGATAAAACCAATAAAAGCCTCAGACTCTGAGTTCTTATGTACTAAACTGACCTTTTTGAGGGGAGTGGGGAGAGAGGGAGAGGGAAAGAGAGAAAGAGTGACAGAGGGAGATTCTGGGGACTCTGTTTACTTCTGTGTGGGTTTCCTGTGTATCTGTGTGTGTTCTTAGCTAATTATTACATACTGGACTGTGCTGCAGACTGCCTGAGACTTTAAGTAGAGCAAACCAAAGGATGGAGTGAGTAGGAGGATGACTGTGTCAGGAGGCCAGGGAAAGCTCTGTTCTTGGTAACATCTTCTGGAGCCTTCCTTATGTCCTCTACATGGCCTGCATCTATTGAGGGGTCCAGTAAACTAGTTACTAGATTCTACTCCTCTGTCTTCTCAGTCCATAAGATGAGGCATTCTCTGATTTGCTTAATTCCTTCTTACATACCTGTGCTTGCTCCCTCATCTACCTCTATTCTCTCTGTGCCCATTTTCCAAAAAGGCAGCTACTATAGCTCAACAAGTACTAAACTGAAGTACTACTTTCCATTTTAAAAAATCTTTTTTGTTTCTATTCAGTTTACATTATCTGATTTTTATTAAGAGATGATGATGGGGGCGGTGGACTGAGAGTCTGGCCTAGAGAGGGGAAGTTCTGGGTTCAAATGTGGCCTCAGACACTTCCTAGCAGTGTGACCCTGGGCAAGTCCCTTAACCCCTATTGCCTAGCCCTTACTGCTCTTCTGCTTTAGAACCAACCCAAAGTATTGATTCTAAGACAGAAGAGAAGGGTTAAAAAAAGAGAGAGAGAGAGAGCTGTTGATGTTCAGGGTATGGTACAAAGGGAAGTGTGATTTTTAAAAAAATAAAAAAGGCTTCTCTTGAAGAATTTACAATGTAATCCTGGGGGTGGAGATGTGAAAGAATCCTACAAATAACTGTGAAACCAGAGAAAGTGAGATAAGTTCAAAGGGGTGTGTGTGTGTGTGGGGGGTGTCTGGGCAAAGGACTGGAAGAAAGGTGAGGTAGAAGAAATCACTTAAAATTCTATTTTATTTTGGTTTTTACATTGCTTTCATTTCTTAATAAATGCTACCCTCTCTTACAATCCCTTAAGCTATAATTCTTAACAAAAGGGGGGAAAAGAGGGAAAAGCAATTCAGCAAAACCTATAAATGCATTATTTGAGGTTGATGGTATGTGTAATATTCTGTACCCATAGTCCCTCAGTTTGTCAGTGAAGGGGAAAAGGTGTCTGAGAAAGATTCTTTTCACATGAGTGTTAGCTGTGTCAGAAAAGAGGCTCCACCAAGGAAGTGACAGCTGAACCAGGCCTTGAAGAAAGGGAGGAACTTCAGTGGGCAAACAGACAGAAGGGTGAGGATAGTGTTCTTACAGTCTAGTGGGAAGATTGAAACACACATGATAAGTGCCTTACAAAGTGTTATGTGAAGTCTGAGGGAAAATTCATTACCGATTTGGGCATTAGGGAACGCTTTCTAGAAAAGTGGCACTTAGGTTGGGTTTTAAAGGAATTCAATGTGTAAGAAGATGAAGGGAGAATATTCCAGGGACAAGGAAATGCTTCCCTTCCTCCTCTTAGTTTTGCAAATGAATCAAAAGCATTCCTGGGTAATATTAAAGGCAGTCTGCAATGGAAAGAGCACTGGGCTTGTTTTGTTGTTTAGTTGTTTTCGGTCATCTGACTTTTTGTGACCTCTTTTGGGATTTTTTTTTTTTGGCAAAGATACTGGAGTGGATGGCCATTTCCTTCTCTAGCTGATTTTACAAGTGTGGAGACTGAGGCAAACAGAGTTCAATGACTTGTCCAGGGTCACTAAGCTAATAAGCATCTGAGACTGGATTTGAACTCAGGAAGAGTCTTCCTGATTCCAAGCCTGATCCTCTGTTCACTGCACCACTTAACTGCCCTGAGCACTGGGTTTAGACTCTTAGAATTTAGAGTTGGAAGGTACTTTGAAGATTGCTTCATCTAATCCCTCCTCAATTTATAAAAAAAAGGGGGAAGCTGATGTCCAGAGAGGGGGATGAGTTTGCCCAGGGTTACCTAGGCAGTATGTAGACAGGTGTGGAGATTTATTTATATCTCTGATATGGATGGCTTAGTTGATAAGAAAATAATGGGACACAGGAGATGATCTTGACTGTTAACTCACAGCTGCTTCTCCCAAGTGCCATTGAGTCACAAGTTTATTATATATGAAAATTCAAACTCCCTTTCACCCACAAGCACAGAGAGAGTTTTATAGCTCTGTAGACATTGCAATTAGTTTAGACAACACAGAGAAACCTCAGAAACTTCAAGGTGAAGATAAGAACCAGGCAGGATCTTCAGCTGTGTGATTATCAGCAAGCTAAATCTGAGAATACTTTTCTCGGGGTCAAATGCCCCTGCTAAACTAAGGTTTCAGCCTTGGCTGCATTTCTGACCAAAGGGAAGAATGTTAACCTCTTGACTACTGGTTTGCTAAGAGCTTAAAGCTTTTCAATAAGGCCACAATACTTTTCAACAAGAAAGGGAGAGGATCACAAAAGGGGTCAAAAGAGGAGTCTCAGAGTTTTATCTATTCTCTTATTGGCTTCCCACATATATGTGACCCCAGATCTTCCGACACCAACTCCAAGGGCTCTTGGTATTATCCTACACGTCCTCCCTCCCCTCATTTCAAAGTTAGAGGCTCAGTCCTAATTCCATATGTGTACATTGTGTATGTAATTCCATATACGACTCATTCCCTACTCTGCTTTTGACCCACATGAATGACACCTGGGAGTGGAGTTGTCTGTAATGTGAGGTTGTGGCTTGATGTCTAACCTCCTGTTCCAGGTCACACACAATTAAGAACTCTTCACTCTTGTTCCTGAAATCTCTGTCCTAGCCAGACTCACTGCCTTGCTGTTCTACTTGCTATTTCCTATTCCATTTTCCATCTCCATGCCTTTCCACTGGCGATACCCATTCCTGGAATGCCCTCTTACCTCATTTCTGCCTCTTAGAATCTCTAATTTCCTTCATGTCTAAATTAAATAATTCTTCCTATGGGAGGCTTTTCCTCATTCTACCAGCTGCTAGCAACTCCTCAAATTACCTTGTATTTATTCAGTATATATTTTATTTGTACAGGTCATTTCTTTCAGTAAGATGTAAACTCCTTGAGGGTAGTAAGTTCTATCAGCACTTAGAGCATGCAGTGCCTGGAACCTGGTGGGGGGTGGGATGGCGGCTGGGCTTAATAGATGCTTGTTGATTGATTGATTCCTGAAGGCAGTTGGAGTAGCATGTCCAGAGCTCAGAAGATTTGTTAGGACTAAAGATTTAGAATGGGGCAGGGGAGTTTTCTCTATAGAGTGGCTATAGTATAAAGGCAAGAGGAATCGGTATCAGAATCTGGGTTCAAATCCCAGATCCACTACTTATATGATCTTAGTAAGTGATTTACCTTCCCCAAGCATAAAATGAAGCAGTTGGACTAGTGCAGGGGTTCTTAACTTTTTCTTACGTTCTGGACCCCTTTGATAGTCTGCTGAAGTCTTCTCAGACATGTTCTTGAATTCATAAAATACATGGGATTACAAAGGAAAATATTTATATTGAAATAGTTATCCAAATATTTTTAAAAACAAGGTCATGAAATCCAGACTAGGAAAATTTTCAGGAGATGTTCTTTAAGGTTCCTTCTAGATCTAAATTCTACAGTCCCGAGCAGTGGTTGAAACAATAGGAGGAGATGAAATGCCAAGGGATGGAAGGAAAAGAAAAGACAATAAGGTCAGGGAAAGAGCCTTAGGAAGCTTGAAGGCAACGGGATGGGACGGGACAGAGCAGGGATCTATCAGCTTACTGCTTGCCTAGATAGAATAAGGGGGCATCACCAGTTTGTTGGCTTAGCCTGGCATCTCTCTCCAGAGCTTTCATGGTCCTGACAAAAGGCAAGAGAGAGAGGCTGGCTCCCACTCTAGCCCCTAGGTGGCGCTGCTGGCTCACCTGGGAGTCTGGGGACACCAAAGGGAGAGTTGTTAGACAGAGGATTCAACAGGGATGCTGCTGCTGCTGGTCTATGCTCCAGGGTATTGTCTTTGATCCCTGGACAATGAAGCTCAAGAGGCTTTAAGCTTTACTCTCAAAGTCAAACTCATAGATTTAGAATCTAGAAGAAAACTTAGAAGTCTTCTAGTCCTACTGTCTCATTTTACAGATGAGGAAACTGAGGCCCAAGGGGTTAAGAGACTTGTACAAGGTTACACAGATAGCAAGTACCAGAGCCACGATTTGAACCTAGATCCTCTGTTCATCATACCACACTACTTATGGAGATGCTGAGTAAAATTTAAGGCCAGCCTGGGAAATCTAAATAGGCCATCAGGAGCCAGCAGGTTGTCCAGAGAGCAGCATCTCCTTCAGCTCCCTCTTTTAACAGAAGGAGAAACTGAGGGCTAGAAAGAGGAAGGGACTTACCTAAGTCTTCACAGCTAATTAGTGACAAAGCTTGGACCTGGTGTTAGATTTCCTGACTCCAAGTCCACAATGCCACATGGCCTTTGGGGTTAATTAGTTCAACCTATGCCTGAACAGGAATGCTTTCTACCACATCCCTAGTGACTAGACATCCATTCTGGGCTTGCACAGTTATAGTGATGAAGAACTCATTCTCTACCAAGGGTGCTCATTCCCGTTCAGGACAACTCTCATTGTTAGGAAATTGTTTCCTAATTTCCAGCTGAAATTTGCCTCTCTCTGATTTCTACTCTTTGGTCCTCTGAGGCCAAGAAAAAAAAAAGTCTAATCCTATTTCACTATGTCTTGGCTTTATCAGGACAAGGGAATGTGGTTATTGAAGGAACATTTCATGTTTGATGCCTCTGCTTTTCTATTGGCATCTTTGCACATAGAAGAGTTTAATAGATACTTTTTCATTCATGCATGCATTCATTCATCCCTTGTTCATTCAATGATCCTCCCCAGGGACCCTCAGAGGGACT
>NW_025372082.1:0-4483 GCF_016433145.1 Gracilinanus agilis | reverse complement strand
ATCTTCTGTTCCTGCTTATTTAATATCTTTGTCTTGTATTTTTTATATAGTTGTCCATTTCTTTTAGATTCTAATGATTATTAGCTAAGAGACACATGCAGCAATTGCTTATAATTTCTTTTATTTATTTTACCTATTTGTGATCTCTCCTTTCTCCTTTCTAATTTTGATAATTTGGAGCATCTATATTATTTTATTTGTTGAACAATTTTTTTAACCTTGCCAAAAAATTAGCTTGGATTTATCTGACACATGATTTTTTTTTCAGCTTTCATATGCATTGATAACCTGGTCTTTGTTATTTTCTCATGGTGACTTACAAAGAGACAAAAGAAGGGAGGACAGTCCTTGAAATGACCTTCATTTTTGTTTTATGCTGGTATATCATTTTGTTCTTGTTTGAGGGTTTTTTAAGTGAAGATTCAATCTTTTAGTTTTTTCTCTTTCATTTAATTAAGCATCTAGGCTCTGTTAGTCTTTGACTGCTGCTGTGGTTACAAACCCTTAGATTTTCACATGTCTTCTGTTATAACTTTTAAAAAAAAAAACCTTACCTTCTATCTTAGAATCATCATTGCATATAGGTTCTAAGGCAAAAGAGTGGTAATGGCTAGGTAATGGGTGTTAAGAGATTTGCCCAGGGTAATACAGGTAGGAAGTATCTAAGGCCAGAATTGAACCCAGGACCTACCGTCTCTGGGTCTGGCTCTCAATCCACTGAGACACCCAGCTACATCCTCTGATTTTTTAATATAGTCTACTGCTGTTTAAACTTCTGCTCAGTCATTATTAATTTTATTTTTGTTTTGATAGAGGCCTAACCCTTTTATTCATTACATTATCATTCCTAATTGATATTTTCCCTTATTATCCATAAATGTAGTAAATAAAATCTCTGTTTCTTTCTATATCTTCATTGTGGTCCAGGTAATTTTTGTAAAAATTTCACATGTATTTTTTTAGCTTTTTCCATTGAATCATTTTCATAAATTTTTAACATATAATTTGTTCAATACTCTGTTAAAATCATATTCTCTTTATTATCTTTTTATTAGGCTTATAATATTCTAGCAGTGGCAGACTAAGATAAATTGATTGACACTAATATCGACTTTAGCTATTTCTTCTTATGAAACTGTAATTTTCCAGTACAAATTTTACTGCAGAATTTTTCAAAAATAATTTTTTGTTGTTCCAGATCCATAATTTTATCTGTATGGGGAAATTCTTGGTATAAAACTTATTTACAATATTAGGAATGGAGATTTACAACTTAAAGAAATCTCAGAAATTATTTACACATTGTTATGTTGATCTTAACAGAGATGTTTGGGAAGCTGAAGAGATGGCCTGAAACTAGAAACCTGCAGGACTCACTCTTCCCACACACACAAGCTTTTTGTTTTCTGCTGGTATATCATTTTGTTCTTATTTGAGGGTTTTTTAAGTGAAGATTCAATCTTTTGAATTGAGTGAGTGAGTAGGGAGGGGTAGGTACTCCTTACTCTCACCCCTCCTACCAAGCAGTTGGAAATCAGTTGGAAAGGGAGGCAGGACTGATGTCTTCTGGCAAGGCTCAGCAAGGCAAATCTCTAATGATGTTCACTTTCTCAATTTATATTCCCCACAGGTTTGACTGAGGGACAATAGGAGAAGCTTGATGTTTTGTTGCTATCAGGGACAGATGAATCTAACTTGTATGGGCCGGACAGCTGAAGGAAACTTAGCTGAAGTTGAATGTAAGTATCCCTAGAATAATAAGCAGGCACTGCTCCCAAAAGATGAAGTTTGTACTGATAAAAGAAAAAGGGAAGGCAGGGAAGAGGTTTCAAGGATTTGGATAAGATCTGGGAAGCCCTCAACTGTTAGGTAGAAACTGCCCCTCCCCCCCAGGAGGGAGTGGCAGACTTTTAGCTAGCTAGCCCTCAAGCCTGTAATTATCACTTCTAATATCTAAAATAACTAAATAACAATTGTGCTGTTGCTAGAAAGGTCTAGTTCAGCTAAATAAGCAAACCACTGAGTAGAACCAAAATGGTTCTTGACCCAGGTGGCCTTGAAAGCAATCCCAAACCTGGAACTGCAAGCAGAGTGACCTACTCACTTCAACCCCCAGGAATCAAATGTTTAACTGCTTTCAAACTGTTCCCTCACCCAGAGTTCTCCGGGGGGGGGGGGGGCCTCTGGAATTCTGGGTGAGACTTGACCCTGTATCTTGCAGGAATTCCACCCTGCCATTTCCATGTTGCAACATTTATATTCTTAAGAGTTTCACATAGCACTAAAGGGTTAAGTGATTTTGCCCATGGGCACACAGCTAGCCAATCACAGAAGCAAGAATCAAATGTCTTCATGACTCCAAGTCTAGTTTAACTAATTAATATGTCATACTGAATCTTAGTAGAATCAGGAAGTGAAGATGTTTTAAATAAATATACTCTCATTTTAAATAGAAACTTTTTATATAATATAATATTTCTCTGCTTATTTCTTTCAATGCCTTCTAGTTTTAATTCAGTCTTGTTGATATCACTGGTACCACTTTTATTTATCATAATGTAATGATAGCATGATAAATCTTAAAACACATTTTCTGTTTTGTATATGTAAACCTGTAGTTATATGAGTTTTCTGAAAGAAACAAAAAATATTCTTTGATTCCAGTTTTTAATCTTTTCCCTTTTTATTAAGGAATTTTATCCATCAACATTTAGTATTGCAATAGTTAGATTTGTCTTTTCTTCAATCATTCTGTTAGAAAGGAAGCTATACCTCTTAATCTTATTATTTCTATTCTCTAAAATATTATTCTTTATTAATAACTATGTAATTTATTTTAACTTAGACTCTCATTTTATTAAAAATAAGAGTTTATTTAAGATATTATTATGTCCACAACCCTTCACCCCTTTCTTTTTCTGTCACTGTTTTCTTTGTTTATTTCAAATACTATTCAGAGAGATTTATTGATTTAGCTGATGCAATATTTGAATGGTACTCACATTTTGTTAGCAACTGGCTTGTCTTGATTTGAGAAGTGGGAATTGTTTTAATTACTTATCTTTTGGGCTTGGAGGCTTGGCCGCTATTCAAAGACTTCCCTGAAGTATATATGCTCTCTGCAAACTTTTCAAAGTCTAAATGTTTCTCAAATTTCCATCTCTTGCCTTCTTACAGCATACTAATTTTACTGGGCTCATAGCCCATGCTTCTTCATTTTGAATACATCATAGTATTTCATTTTCTGTAATTGTCCTTCCTTAAAAGTTTGTTGTTCTTTGGGATGTTAATCCTTTCTTCTTGTAATTCAGAGTAGTTTTTGTCCATAGTTCATATCATATAATTAGGAGAATTGAATGTTGGACTCTTCCTTTCAGGGTCCCCTTGATTCATTTTATTATTTTACCATTGCTTGATTTTGTTAATTCTGAGAATTTTCTTTGGTAATTTTCTGGAATGTATTAAGGTCTTCTGTTTTCCTGAATCGTGAATTAGTAATTTTGAATTTGGTGTATTTTGAGTGGTCATTTAAGCCCTATAACTGGAATTCCAAAGTTTTCAAGTTCTTCATGTAATTCAGTTATTTTCTGATCTTGTTTATCCCATTACTTTGCATTATCTGCCATTCTGTTTCCTGTTGTAAGAAGTCTGTTGGTTATTTCTATTTTTTTGTTTTCTATTATATTCTCTGTATTTAGTCATTTAAAAATTATTTACTCCTGATTCTCTTAGTCGCTTTTAATCCTAGCTTCAATTCCTCTTAGGATATTTTTTTTTGCTTTCTACAAACTCTTTTCTTTAGTTTTTGGTTTTCTTACTGATGTTAATTATTGCTTAATTTCTTTAAATGTATCAAATTTACCTAGTGTTTAAACTTATTTATTGTTCCCCTCTCTCCATATAGTCTTGTATTTCTTTCCCATTTGCATTGCTTCTGATATTTTCACTGTTTCATTTCCTCCATAGTATTTTTTGAAAATCATACTAACATTTTTTTTATTTCACTTATTTTTTTGGGGGGTTAATTTTTTTTCTAGTAGGCTTTTGAGCTGCTTCTCTTCTCTTTGATGTTGCAATTTGTTCTTTTGGGAGAGTCAATGAGTAGCCTACCTCTCTCTGAACTTCTCTTTCGAACACCTTGATGGGAAAACTTTGTCATGAAATTGTGTATGATATTCACCCAAACTTTGCAAATGCCTTTTGAGAGAAGAGCTTTTAAAGCTACATTTGTTCTTCTGTGCACAAAGATGGTTGAATATCAATATATGCCCTCCAATTGCCTACAAAATATTACTACCTGAATATCAAACTGGTCCCTCAACCTCACCATATCCAAAAATCAAGCTTTCCTTCTTAAACTGTTCTCTCTGATTGTCATCATCTGACATAACCTTACTCATGTTCCCTCTCTCTCTTCCTCAGGACTTCTCAACATCATCACCTATTTTCTTCTTATCTTTGATCAGAGCATATATATATATAT
>NW_025372081.1:0-7851 GCF_016433145.1 Gracilinanus agilis | reverse complement strand
TTTAATCTATTTGTCCATGAAAGCTCTACCTTGGAACAAATACATATAATATCTTAAGAGAAAGAAATGGAATAAACATTTATATACTAAGCACTATGTTAGGCACTTCACAATCATTACCTCATTTAAGCCTCAAAAAACCCCTGGGAGGTAATTGCTATTATTATATCTGTTGGGTAGATGTAGAAAATGAGACAGAGTTGAACTGACTTGCCAAGAGTCACACAGGTAGTAAATATCTGTGGCCAGATTTGAACTCAGGTCTATCTGATTCTAGGTCCAGAACTCTATCCACTGTGTACCTAAATGTCTACATTTATCATAAATTCAGCTTTAGAAAAAGACTTTGGAGGCCAACTAATCTGACACCTTAATTTTATAGATAAGGAAACTAAAGCAGAAAGTTTTTGGTACTTATGAGACTGTAATAATGAGGTCATGCTGTGATGGCCCAGAATGAATCTCTGATTATGCAAATGTCTGAGAGTTTTATTACTTTTCATGGATGGTTGTGAATCTCACATATAACCAACTTTCCCATCAGTACCATGGACATGACTCCTCAGAATCATCCCAGAAATATTGAACTTGGCCAGTGTAAGTTAACAATTAAGATAAGCTTATCTTTTGTTTTTATAGACTACATGTGGGTGGATTTTTATTAGAAAGGTTTAAAAATGTGTTTTTATTAGATTGTTATCTTAATGGGAAAGGGGAGACTATTACTGAAAAATTACAGATGTTTTAAGGAAATTTTTTTTTTGTGTCAGTGAGAATCTTTGGATCATTCTAAGTTCTGTATACTTTCCAAGTGCAATCTACCACACCTCACACCTATATTCAGTTCTGAGCTGGACTCAGGGTCTATCTGCAATGGCTATCCAAGACAACTACCTGGATGAACTAATTTAATATTCTTCTGGTGTTTTTGGATTCATCAAGTACCATAGTCTCAGGAGAATCACAATTGCAAGAGACCCAACGAGAAAGACACATAGAGTGTATATAAAGTAGGTTGCAGGGCATTATCAAAAATTAATTACTCATGAGCAATGGTGTAAAAGACAGCAAGGTCATGGATTATTGGAAAAGGAGATGGCTTTATCATTTAGGGAGAGTGAGACAAACAGATGGAGAGCTCAAGTGTTGCACTGATATTAAAGAAATGTTAGAAGAGACAAGAGAAAGACTTCTAGGATGTTCATGGATCTCCTCCCTCCCTTCCTTCATCCCCTCCCTTTGGAGCACAAGATTAATATAGGATGAGTGAGGATGATGATGACCTTATGGATCTTTTGATGCTTTCTAATAAGGAAACACTTTTAATGTTTTAAATTGTTAATATCTAAAACATTATGAAATTAATATTAGATAAAGAATATGGTAAGAGTTGCTATTGGATTCTATTATCAGAGAATCTCATAATTGGGTGAGATCTCAGAAGGCATCTAGTCCAAACAATAGCTGAACAATAATCTTCTCTAAAATGAGAAATGAGTAGTCATCTAGTGAAGTCTTGCACTGAGTAAGGAGGAACCTCTGACTCCATTTCATTTTTGGATACCTCTAATCATTAAGAATTCTTGCCTTACATTGAGTTTCAATTGATCACTTTTCAACATCCACCTATTTTTCTCTTAGTCTGGAATTGAGCAAAACAATGACTATACATTTATAAAGCAATTAAGAGTTTTTAAAACACTTCATGTATATTATTTCATTTTGATCTTCACAATAGCCCTGTGAAGTAGTTACTATTATCCTCATTTTATAAATAAGAAAAATGAGGTTGAGAAAATTTAAGTGATTTGCCCACTGTCACAGTTAGTAAGAGTTTGAAGAGGAATTTGAATTCAGGTCTATCCTGAGTTCAAGTCTACTACTTTTTCCAAAATGCCATGTTACTTCCCTAATAATAGCTGGCAGTCATACAATGCTTTAAGGTATCCAAAGTGCTTTGCATAAATTATTTTATTTGAATAGCCACCCTACTTCAAATCCTTAACAACCTTTTGCCATATCACAATTGGTTCTCTTACCTCAAAGTCTTTATTTACTTTAATTCATGTCCACATAGCTCAGAAACTAATTTTATTAAAGCATAGGTCTGAATATGTCATTTCTCTACTCAATAAACTCCAGGAGCTCCCTCTGACCTTCTAGATCTAATATAAAGTCATCTATTTAGAATGACTTCTTCATACTTTACTCTATTCCATGAACTCCATAATCAGTAATACCAGTCTACTTCCTTGAACATGACCTACCACCTTATTGATTTTGCATAAGTTGTGTTATACAAGGTGGTACGGTGCTTCTGTAAGATGGACCTGATAAGTTGGCCCAAGATCCCTAGATGATGAATGGATATAAGCTGAGTGAGAATAAGGCTGCCTGAGTGGCCACCAAGGTGTGCTGATAACCACCAGGGCTTATGTATGATCAGCTCAGCTAAGCACTTGACTCCACAAACAGTGCCCAAGCCAAAGTTATCAAGGGAGAAGCTGTATATTTTTCCACACAGCTCCTCTGGTCACTTGGCTTGGGGTTAGATTAGAGAATAAAGGTTTGTAATAAGGACAGTATTGGTATTGAGTTGGATAATGTGGAATGACTGTGATTTAGGTAAAATTCCCTTTCCCCTTTGACGGTAATTATTCACTTGCTCTTGGAATGACATCAGTCTTCACTTGAACTATGTTTCAAAGGGCTTAATGCTATAACTCAAAGGGGTAGGATTCAGGATAAGGAAAATGATGTTGGGGATAGCTATGCTAAACCTATGGGAGTTAGATTAGGCTAACCAATAAGTAACAAATTGGCAGCCAGCTGGAAATGCTTTTCTCCCTCCCAGGTCAGACCTGGCCATGGTCTAGACCAAGTGTAAGGAAGGGATTGTGATATTCTTCCTGATAGCAGGTGTTGATGTTTGTCTTTCAGCCTTGTTCAGTAATGGGTGAATTGATAATTTGAGACAATCAGGTACAGGTGCTGGATATGCAGGTCTATGGGCCTACCCACCCTTCGCCACCACCCTGAATCTTCTGCCCCTGGGCTTTTCTAGTGGTGGTAGCAACTGTCTTTTGCCCTTGGCTCATGCCATCTGGGTAAATTCTAAATTCTATAACCGACGATCTGCCACTCAAGCTGGTCTCCATCTTCTTCCCAGCGGTTACCTATTACAGTTGTCAATCACATCAAGAATGCTCTTTCCTTAGCTCATCTTCTTGGAACCCTTAAAGGCTTCCTTATAACCTTGTCTCACATCCCATCTTCTAAAGGAATCCTTTCCCAGTCAATCCCACTTCTGAGAGTGTTTTCTCTTATGAGATTATGTCCCATCTATTCTGTACGTATTTTGTATATGCTAGTTTTTTACTTATCACCTCCCTCATTAAAAGGTGAATTCCTCGAAGACAAGGAATTAAAAAAATAAAATCTTTCTTTGTAGCCACAGAGCTTAGTACAGTTAGCACATTTATACTTGATATACCTGATGCAGCCAGAGCACATAGTAAACATTTGACAAATGCTTTTTGATTGATTGATTGAATATCAAAACACCTCACCTATTCCACCTACTATGTGACAGTCCTTGAGATATGTAAGGAAAGATATCATAATCCCTTTAAGCCTCCTTTTATAAGTGTTTTAAATTTTCCTGGTTCCTTCAAATAAAGCTCATATGCCATTATTTTTCCTCTAGATGCCCTTCTTTCAATGGCTTCCTTTCCTAAAATGTGGAAATTAGGACTGATGATTTTATTTCATTTGGAGTCTGAATAGGATAGAATGTAGTACAGCCATTTCTTGTCTAGTCCTGGACATTCCTCCTTTCTTACTGTAGCCCAAGATCCCATTACCTTTTTGCTACAGAGATCATAGATACTTTCTAAGGAAGAAAGGAGGTCAAGGACCAGCTATGACGGAAAATTTAGAAAAAGCAATCCAGCCTCAGTTGTCCCTTCCACTATTCAAGCAATGAACAGGACAGACTGAGTAGGGCCTGATAAATAGAGTACCAGGTTGTGTTCTTTGGACTGGACCATCTTGACCCCAAGAAATCTCATCAAGAAACTCATCGTTCTGTGAGATTGCACCAACTTTGGTACTAACACTTCATCAAGACCCTCAGTACACTCTGTCCTTCTGTTGGGAGGACTAGAAGATGGGACAAAGCACTTCTCCAGACCTCCATTTAAAGAGGACTCCCAGGCTAGCCATCTCTTCATTTTCCATCAGCTTGCAATCCTTGGGCTGGACTCCATTATTCCTCTATAGTGGGTACCTTCTCTGCCAAATGTTTTAGCTTCCTTTTGTGTATTATCTTCTCTCATTAGATTGTGAACTCCTTAAGGGCATGCACTGTTTTTCTCTTTCATATTTATATCCCAGCATTTAAAATACTATCTGGTATGTAGCCAGCACTTAATTAATGTTTATTGGGTGACTGACAGAAAGAACGAAGTTCAGTAGGTCATCTTTCCAGCCCAAAGCTACAAATTTGATCTATAGGCTGATCACCCATGGTGAATAGAGCAGGACTATAGAGGATGGATCAAGGAATCAAAGTATAAAGCTCTGCATGATACCAGTAGTGGGGAGATGCCCAGATCTTATAGCAGATTCAGCAATAAGCTCAGGCCAGAGATGTATCCTAGAATGGCCTACAATATGATATAGTAGGCCAGCACTTTGGTAGTGCTTAGAGTTATCCCCAGATTCATTTCTAGATCAGAGTAACAGCCTGGGGTTCCAAAAGTGGCTGATATTGCAAACTTAACCCTCAGAACTCCCAGCAAAGACAGAAATATCAGAGCAGATTGCTAGAAGAGCAAGTAAAACAAACAGAAATGAAAAAGATATTTTATGAGTTCCAGGATACCCAAGGCACAACTCTAGGAGGGAGTACCAAAGCACTTACAAGGAATGAAAAAAAAAACAAAACACTGTCCACAAGATCAATTAAAGTTCCGAGAATAAATAATACAGCAATTAAAACATAAATTACATTGATAATATAAATGAAAAGAGAATGATAGAGGAATGGAAGAGTGTGAAAATAAATAATTTGAAAGAGAATAACAGCTTAGCATAAAAGATACAAAGCCTTAATCAAGTAATAGAATTCCTTGAAATTAGAATGGACTGATGATTCCATAAGAAAAGAAATATTAATATAAAGCCAAAGGATGGAATACAATAGAATCAATCTACTAATCTATCCATTAAAATGCATAGAAATTAAGTTTAATTCATAGGAATTATTAAATTTAATTAGAATTTAATCAAAAGGAATATAAAAAAATAATCTGAAAAACAGATCAAGGAGACATAACTTAGGAATCACTGGATAGCCCAAAGGTCAAGACACCCAAATTCACTGAAGAAAACTAAGAAGCTATTCAAAATCAGTAGGCAAGTTGAGAAATAAAAGGAATCATCCCCAAGATAATTTTCTGGGGAAAAACTCAAAAGAAAAACTCCTAAGAATTTTGTAGATAAAACTCAGAGTTTCCAGGTCAAGGAAAAAAAAAAAACATGATTTGAGCATTCAGAAAGAAAGAGTTTAAGTACAAAGGAATCTCTGCCTGGGTGACACAAGATTTAGCAGCTATCAATATTGTGTAAATAGAATTAACTCTAGCCTATTCATAGTCAAAACTCTACTCATCCTAGGCATAGAAATGATGTAATCCTCACCTCCCTTAATGGGGAGGGGAGATGAGTTACCCACAGGTGAAAATAAGTAACAAATCAAGAACAAGGGACTGCCCTTTGGGCAGTCCAAATCAGTGTAGAGACTGCCATTTGTCCACTTGAATTAGAGGTGGACCCACGGCAAGTGACGAAAGACACTCTCTCTTTAAGTATGTTGGTTACTTCCTGTTGAGGCAGTTCCCACCTTGAACTTGGTGCTGAAGGACCTTTCCTGACACCACAGACAGCCTCTACTCTGTACTGTCATGTGGGTAAGTTAGGCTGACTTCCTTGGCCTACTTGGGCCGCTTCCAAACTCTGCCTTAAGTAGGCTCTAGCCTATCTGGTTGCTGGGCCTTGTGGCTTGTAGCCTAGTTTAATTAGCCTTTTAACCCTCTCTCTCCATCAAGGCCTCTGCAGGTCTGGACTAGCCTCTCCCTCTCTCTTTATTTCCTTACCTTTTACCTTCCTAATTGTAAATAAACTGCCTTAACCTGATGCTGACTTGGATCTGATTTAATTACGGAATTAACCTGAATTGTTGATTCCTGGCGGCCACACTTTAATATATATATATGTATATATATATATATGTATATATATGTATATATATATATATAAAATACTTAAATCTCCCCTTAACAATATAAAGGAGCAGAGAACACAGAAAACAGTATTCTCTAACGTGAAAGGTCTAGGTAGTCAAGCAAGAGTAACTTAACTAGCCAACCTGAATGTAATCTTTTAGGAAGAAAACAGACCTTTCTCTCTTAAAAATGTTTTTTAATAACTTTTGCATTTTTACAACATTAAATTTTTACCATGTATTTTATATTTATTATATATATATTTATATTTATTTTATACCACAATTTCCATTCCCAGACAATCATTCCATATAATGCATAGTATTAAGGTGGTGTGGTGGGGAAAGGGAGAAAACAAGAGCAAAATTAAATAGGGAAATTTAAAAATCTGTAAATATTTGCATACTAATGGTGAGGAAGCCATAATACAAGTATCCTCTAAGAAATATTCATCAGGAGTCAATCAACCAATATTTGTTAAGTACCTTCTATGTGCTTAAGAACTTCATATAATTTCCCCAAAGCAGTCAAAGTCTTTATCCTTCCCTTATTCAATTTTGAACCTAGACCCTTGTGCATTTCATGAGATTGTCCAAGAAATGGCAACTGACAACTTAAGCCATATGAATTATTCATCCAGGTATCCATGATAGTCTGGATAATAGGCATTAAAAATAAAAACAAAAACAAAAACCTTATTTTCTCTCTTAGAATTGAAACAAAGAGCAGAACTAGAACACTGTACACACAGACAGATACACTGTGGCACAATCAAATGTAATGGACTTCTCTACTAACAACAATACAAGGATCCAGGACAACTCTGAGGGACTTATGAGAAAGAACGCTATTCACATTCAGAGAAAGAACTGTGGGAGTAGAAAGACAGAAGAAAAACAAGTGCTTGATCACATGGGTTGGTGGGGATATGATTAGGGATATAGACTCTAAGCGATCACCCTAATGCAAATATTAATATGGAAATAGGTCTTGACACATGTAAAACCCAGTGGAATTGTTTTTTGGGGAGAGGGGTGGGAGGAGAGGAAGGAAAGAACATGAATTATGTAACTGGAAAAAATATTCTAAATTAATTAATTAAATTTAATTAAAAAAAGAATTGAAACAAAGCAGTGGCTCCAAGAGAGGAGGAGAGTAAGGACTAGGCAGTGGGGGTAAGTATCTTACCTAGGATCACATAGCTAGTAAGTATCTGAGGCCACATTTGACCCTAGAATCTCTAGTATCTGGGCCTGACTCTTAATCTACTGAGCCTTCTAATTGCACAAACAATAGGCACTTTAAATTCACTTATTTTCCCTCATCTAGAAAGTTATGCTGAATACCTTTGAATATTTGAAGATTTTATTTGGGAACTTTGTAATGAAATAAAGGTCAAAAAGATCTCAAAAAAATGACAATGTGGATGCTATTGTGATAATTAGGATTTTTTTTTACTGTCATGTAAAAGCAATTGCAAGCTTTTGTTTTTTATTTCATCTTGCAAGTTTATTCTTGTTTTCCTTGATTGTGTTGTAATTTATTTGTATGTATATATATATAT
>NW_025372080.1:0-7552 GCF_016433145.1 Gracilinanus agilis | reverse complement strand
TTCCTCCCTTCTATTTCTTTCTTCATTTGATGGTTTGCTTGTTTCTTTATTTCCCCACCCTGAAACCCTTACTTTCTGTCTTATTAACAGCTCTAAGACAGAAGGGCAAGAGCTAGGCAAACGAGGTTAAGGGACTTGTCCAGGATCACAGAGTTAGGAAGTATCTGAAGCCACATTTGAACCCAGGACCTCCTGGCTCCAGGCCTGGTACTCTATCCACTGAGTCCCCTAGTTCCCCCTTGGTCTCCTTTTCTATAAAACATTATAAATTGAGAGTAGAAAGGGAAGGTAGAGATCATCTTCTAATATAATACTTTCATTTAACAGTTGGAAAAGCCAGAGGTGTCCCAGGCAGGAAGTCAGGAAAACTTGAGCCCAAATCCAGCCTCATGTACTTAACTAATTGTATGAATCAGAGCAAGCCACTTAACCTTAGTTTCCTCATCTGTAAAATGGGGATGAGAAGAGCATCTGCCTTACAGGGTGGTTGTGAGGGTTCAATGAAATGACATAGGTAAGGTGCCATATAAATGGGAGCCACTATTATCATCATGCTGATGATGAAGAAATGGAGGTCCAAAGACATCGAGAGGCTTGCCTAAATTGGCCTGGGTATCACACTCAGATTGCCCATCTTCTGTTCACTGTGGTATGATGCTCCCCAGACTGGGCGACGGCTGGTCCTCCTGCAGCTTGAAGTCCTCTGATCCTGAGATAACGGTGGATGCACATGCACAACCCGTTTCAGGACAGGTTGCTTCCTGCCTCCCCAACCTCCCCCCTCTCCCTTTTCCGCCTTGGCTCTGGTCTGTGTCTCACCCCACTTCTTCCCCACAACAGAATCAATTAACAGAGTTGGATTGGGGCCAAGCTCACCCCCCCCCCCGGCCCCTGGGATATTGCCTGTCCCAGGTCCCTCAGCATCGCCCAGGCGACAAGGGAGAAACAGCCTCTCCCGGAGGGCTTGTCACAACATGTCTTTCCATCAGCAGACATCTCTACCTTACTCTCATCTCTTGGGGCCAAGAAAGTGCAGGGGATGGGATGGTGCTGGGATATGTGAGCTGATGATGGCATGTGTGCAAGCATGTGTGTGTGTGTGTGTGTGTGTGTGTGTGTGTGTGTGTCTGAGGAAGGAACTACGTTAGACAGCAATTACAGAGAGAAAGTGGGGAGGTGGGGGTAGGGTGGCCGGCCCCCACACAGGGATGATGGTTGATCAGACAGTGAGAAGAGGCTGTTTTTATTTTTATTTTCTTTTGTTTTCTGGGTTAGGCAACTTTAGTTCCATATTTCCTTTTTTTATTAAAAATTTTTATTTTAATAACAAATTTCCACATCAGTTTTCCAAAGCTATATGATCCATAGGAGAAGGCTGAAGGAGAACGTCTTATTATCTGAAAGCTCCTGGGCCGTAAAAGAATGGCGGTGAGGTCGGGGTAGGATGGTTATCCAGCCCTCTGGTGGAGACAGCTTCCAACTTCTGTCCCTGAGACAGGGCGTGCATGTATGTGTGTGTGTGTAAAAGAATTCTCATAGGGGCTGATAGCCAGAGCAGCTATTGGCTATCCAGAAGTTAGGTTAGGAGGAGGATGAGCTTGTATCATCATCATCCTCTTAACCTAATGCTAGGATTAATGATGCTAATAATAATAGCATCCTCTTTATTTCACGGGTCACCCCTTGACGGAATGGAAAACAGAGAGACAACAAGGCTCTACGGTGCTTTTTTACTAGTTGGCTAGGAAGCGGTTTAATTTTGTAGCGTGAAATTCTACCTCCAGGCTTTCCTCCAACAGGCTGTCCCCCATGAACATATTATGATCATACGAGAGTTCTTGAAAGACCCAGCATCAGAGGGAAATTTGTTAAAGGAACCTCTGCTTTTTAATATCAAGGAAGGCTTGAAATAAGGCAGCATCTGCTCGGCATTATTGTGAAGGATGTTCCAGGGCAGATTCTAAGTGGAAGAGGGATTCCCGAGAGTTGGCATACTCCTCCACGTATCCCATTTGGAGAGAGAATCGAGCTGATTGTGTCAAGCCCTGGACCACCGTACAGTCTTCCAGATGAGATTCTCAGCCGTTAGAAGAGTTCAGCCTAACAATCCACACAGGAAAAACCAAGCGGATGAAGAATGCCTGTTGTCCAGACCACTATATGCAATTAAATGGACAACTGAGCTGGTCTATTAGCACATATATCTTAGGCAGACAGTGCACAAGAGCAATATGCTGGCTCTGGAGCAATAAGAGGCAGATCGTGTGTGGGATTGCTTCTGGGAAGTAGCGCAGCGCCTTTCAAACAGCCCCAAATTCCCCTCGTCTCCCCTCAGAACAAAAACCCATCTTCTTAACACCAGCATTTGCCCGGTGATGTTATACGGCCATGAATCACGGAATCCTGCAATCTCTGAAGAATCGAAATTGCAGGTCACTCTGAGGGCAATGCAGAGACATATGGTGGGTGAAAATAGGCAGCAGCGTATTGCCAATGATGAATGACGCACAAGAAGTCGTGTTAAGATATCATCAAAGAGATGAATGACCGTAAAAGGAAGTAGGCTGGTCATGTAGTAAGATGGAGAGATAATAGATGGATGGTCCATGCGCCGCACTGGTACCCACAGAGCGGAAGGAGACCAGAAGGAGCACCCTGGGCAAATTAGGCGATCCCCACTGAATCATGGTATCAATTCTAAATGCATCCGGCTACATTTATTGAAGGAAGGAAGAAAGGCGCACTGAGTGTCCCACTTGAAGCCAGGAAGACCTGAATTCAAATCTTCCTTTATGGCTACAATGCCCCTGAGCAAGTAAGTCCCTTAGCTAGCCTAGGGCCATGTAGAATGGGCATAATAATAGCACCTGCCTCCAGGGTTAGGAGGATCAAATGAGATAATAAAGGTAACATTTTTGCACATAGTATTAGCAATTATCATTACCAATAGAGCAGATAGAAGTGCTTGGGTTAGAGTTGGGAAGACCACAGTTCAAATCCAGTCACTTATTTGCTCTGTGACCCAGGGCAAGTCACTTAACACTGTTTGCCTCAGTTTCCTCAACTGTAAAATGACCTGGAGAATGAAATAGCAAAGTATCTTGGCCAAGAAAATCCTACATAGGGTCATGAAGAGTCAGACGTGACTGAAACAACAAATTATTATTGGTATTCTACTTCCACAACTTCTCTCCCCTGCACCCCTTTGCCTCTACTTCCAGAGCTCTTAGCCACAGTTTAGGACTTTATCATCTCTCCCACGGAATGCTGAATGGACTCCAAACTGACTCTCCAATATTTCCCTTAGCCAATCAGTCCTTCACAGAGTGACCGATTTTGTTGTTTAGTCATTTCAGTGGTGTCTGATGCAATCTATAACAGGGCCTCGTTTTACGTGAACTCATCACACATGAATTCAGGTTATGTGTGCTTCCTTATTGAAAAAATAAGGACAGAAAAAAATAGGTAAGATAAAATACCTTAATTATGTGCTAAATCCCCACCATTTTCCCCAAGTGGAGTAAAGTCTTGCAGCATTTCAGCCAATCCCTTTTATTCTTACTCTTGAAAAGTGAGTGATTCATTACATTATTTTGCACCAAACATTAACTCCCACATCAGTCTTTGTCCAGAATTCTGTCCACATCGGAACACTCCTTTGTTTCATTAACGCTATTTAATTATTAGTAATGACTCCAAAGTACAAGAGTAGCCGTGTCGGAAGTTCTGATAAGCCCAGGAAAAGTCACCAAGTGCCCAGGTATGTTTGTATTAGAAATCCTTATTAAATAATGGGGTTCCCTTTTCTGTACAATTTTTAATTTAGGGGAAGGGTCTTAGACTGTATTAGAATGTCGCCTAAAATGAGGTCCTGCTATATCTAAAACACAGTCCTGAGATGCTCAAGAATCTTCGGAGCTGCCTTATTGCCCATTTCATAAAATAGGGACACCTCAGCTCCTGTTTAAAGCCCTGCCCAGTCTGACTGCAGCCTGCACTTCTCGCCTGACTTCCCATTGCTCCCAGTCATATACTTTATCTTCCAGCCAGACACTCCTTCTTGCTGCCACATACATGAAATCCGATGCTTTTTGCCCATTTGATGAATGAATTTTTTTTCTAAAAAGAGCAAATTTTCTCTTTCTAAAAACTTAATTATTACAAAATAATTTTCTTAAGACTTGCCTTCCATCCTATGATTAGGGTTTCATGTTAAAAGATCGCTCTACTGCAAATATGAATGACATGGAAATAGGTTTGGAACAATGACACATGTAGATACATGTATTACCCAGTGGAACTGCTTGTCAGCTCCGGGAGGGGGGGAGGAGAAAGGGGAGAATTTTAAATCATGGAACCATGGAAAAATATTCTAAATTTTAAAAAGGGGGAAAAAAGACTTACTTTCCATCTTAGAATTAATACTGTGTAATGGTTCTAAGGCAGAAGAGCGGTAAGGGCTAGGCAATGGGGGTTAAGTGACTTGCCCAGGGTCACACAGCTAGGAAGAGTCTGAGGCCAGATTTGAACCCAGGATCTTTCCATCTCTAGGCTTGGCTCTCAATCCAGTGAGCCAGCTACTGCTCCCTCAAAATAGATTTTTGTAAATAAATTTACATTTTGTATTGCATTTTTGGTGATTATTGTAGCTAAAGGCTTTCCCCCCTGCCAAGGGAAAAATCCAGGTGTATCAAATGTCCATTTACACACTATCCATCTCATCCACACAATGAGATACTGGTAAAGTGGGAACAAGGCTCAATAGGTGAAATTAGGTGGTAAAGTGGATAGTAGACTGGGCTCAGAATCAGGAGTTCAAATCCAGCCTGAGACACTTATTAGCTGTGTGACTTTGGATAAGTCACTTCACCCTCTTTGCCTCAGTGTTCCCATCTGTCAAATAAGCTGGAGAAGAAAATGGCAAAGCACCCCAGGATCTCTGCCTAGAAGCCCCTAAAACTGGGTCAGGAAGAGTAGGACATGACTGAAATGACTTAATGGCAAAGCTCAAAGTCTTTGATCCTAGTTCAGTAGTTGGTTTTCTTTCTTTCTTACTCTTTCTTTCTTTCTTTCTTTCTTTCTTTCTTTCTTTCTTTCTTTCTTTCTTTCTTTCTTTCTTTCTTTCTTTCTTTCTTTTTCCTTCCTTTCTTCCTTTCTTTCTAGTCAACTGCTAGTCTTTGGTTGAAGAGGACTTCTGGTGACGGACCTCATCTGGTTCATGGAGGAGTGTTGGAACACTGAGACCCTGGACAACATAGAGGTCAAGGAAGAGGAGGAAAAAGATTGGAGGCTGGACTATTATGCACATGGACTAGAGTCTCATGTTATTTGTAAGGCCCATGAGTTCTCCATCAACATGGAGGAAAGGGAGAAATTGGGGAGAAAAGGGAGAAAAGGGAGAAATTCAGCGTCCCCATCCCGAGCTAGAAGTTATTAGTTTTCCAGAGGGCTCAGGCCTCCAGTTGTCCCTGTGACTTCTGTGGCGAGCCTGTCCCTGCAAATCATCTGAAGAGCCTATCAGTCCAAATGTCATCCCACTCGCCTCTGCCTCTGTGCACTTACAAGTCACTGAATACAAAATCAAATTTGCTCAGTTAATGAAACTGTTCGAAGGGATGATGAGTTGAAACATCAAGAAAATTGAAAGGGCTAAGTGTGGAGGGGGATGTGTCATGGAGGGGGCATGTTTTTTCCTTCATCTCTTTCTACCTTCCTTCTTCCCTTCCTACAAATATCTATCAGGCATCTACTGTGTGCCTAACAGGGCAGTGCATAGAGCACTAGGACCTGAATTCAAAACTATTCTCAGATAGTTAGTGGCTGTGTGACCCTGAGCAAGTCACTTCACCCTGTTTGCCTCAGTTTCCTTGCCTGTAAAATGAACTGGAGAAGGAAATGGCAAACCATTCCAGTATCTTGGCCAAGAAAACCCCAAGTGGGGTCATGAAGAGTCAGGCATGACTAAAATGACAACATTATTTGCCTCTCATTGTGCCTGTCATCAAGGAGCTTATTGTCTATTGGTTAGGAACTATGTTCCCTAAAGTCTTCTGCAGGGTGCAGCGGACAATGACACTATCCCTATGGGGACTTTGGTGGGATAGGAGTATTTGCCAATAGCTTTCCTAGTTTTCTAGAAGGGGTTTTGACACCCTCCTTCTTAAAATGGGAAAGCTGGGATACTCTGGCTTCAGATTTGCCCTTTATCGCCTTCTTTAATCTGAAAGTCATCATTCTTAGGGGAGCCCCTGGCCCTCCTCTGTCCCTACACAGTCTGCTTGTACCTTTCCCTCCTCAGCCCTTACTTTTCCCACCTTCCCCACCAGAAACAGAATTAATTCTCCCAAGTGTCACGCACAGACACCAAAAGGTGCCTGGCAATAAATTTTTATGAGCCAATGATTTTGTGTCAAGTTCTTACTTGAACATTTCATTACTATGGGAGGCACCTCTCCGCTCTGGGGTTCCTGTCTCACTTGACTGCCTAATTCACAAACAAAGCCCAGACTGACAAACCCAACTGGGTGGTGGGGGGAAGAGACAGAGGGAGAGAAACACCCCCTGGACAATAAAAGACAAAGAACCGGGGCAGACTGTGCTAAGCTCAGCTTCTATTTCCCTCTGGAGGCAGCCATAGGCAGGGAGTGTAGGAACACAGATCAGAGATTTAGGGCTGGAAGAGACCTTAAAGGACAGAGCATGCAACCTCCTTCTTCTACAGATGAGGAAGAGTTGAAACCCAGAAGGGTTTAGTCTTGCCAGAGTTACACAGACTAGTGTCAGAGGCAGGATTTGAACTCTGGTCTTCCTGACTCTAGCCACTACACCACACTGTTTCCTTATACATCCTCCCTCTGGAGATAGTGAGCTCTAACAAGACCCCTTTTAGGAGATACACAGAAGGTGTGGGACTTATAAATGACAAATCCGTACAAGTAAAGTTGCTCTTTCCCTCAACCCTTCCAGTATCCCAGCTTTGGCTAATACCACGGTTGTTCAAGAACGTCTAGATGCTGCACTAGAGGAGAGCAAGACGCTGTGAGATGTAAGAACTTGTACAGAACCTCGAAACCCGGCAGGATTTGAAGTCAGGCCAAGAAGGGTGGCAGCATTTGTTAATAGAAAAAAAAAACACTCATGTAGGGATCAGGAGATTTGGATTCAAGTCCAAAGTACCATTAGGGAGCCACATGATTCGTGGGCACGTTACTTCCCTCTTCAAGATCTCAGTTCCTTCTCTAAATTGAGGCCTCCTGATTTCTAAGGTCTCCTCATGTCACCTACCATGTTATGGCTTCTCTGGATCCCCACCATCAAATACTATACACTCTCAGCAGTTTTCATGTCACTTGGCTATGCTGCCTGAAATACTACCAAGTAGAGATCCATTTGGCTTTAAATGAGCTCCCTCTTCTAAAGAGGCAAATCTCAGGATGGTTTAAGGGCTGGAAGTCATTCACACCTTAGGGTGAATTACTCCTAGTCCAACTGGATCACTCTCCTATCCCTTAGCTGAGACAGATGCATTGGGAAAATGGGGATGTTCAGAGGG
>NW_025372079.1:0-7255 GCF_016433145.1 Gracilinanus agilis | reverse complement strand
GGAAGGAAGGAAGGAAGGAAGGAAGGAATTTAGTTAATAGATGAAACAATGGTGACAACTTCTTACCTATGGGTCAGTGCTTAAACTCTTGCTCTATACTCAATATGTGTAAAAAATGTTTGTTGATTGACTGTTCCTGACAAAGGAACCCAGGAGTTAGTCCACACCAGCTGGCATATTAATTAAGCAGGCAAAATGGCAAAGATAAGATATAGAAAAGAAAGTGAACAGCTGTCCCAAGATGGAGCTAGGAAATGGCAACAATAACTCACATTTATATGACATTTTAACATTTACAAAATTCTTTCCTCACAAAATCCTGTGAGGTAGTTAGTGCAAATATCATTATCCCCATTTTACAAATGAAGAAACCAAGGTACAGAGAACTTTTGGTTTCTCTTCCTTGCCTTTCTCTCTCCCATTAATTTGCGCAGGAGACCAAAAAAAAAAACCCCATAATCTCGGACTTGAGAAAAACTGAAAGAGGTTCAGACACAGAGATCTGGACAGTTTGCTAGAAAAGTTGTTTTTAAAAACAGTATTCTTAAGCTTATTGAGTGATGGACCTCTTTGGCAATCTGGTGAAACCTAATGACTCCCTCTAAAAATAATATTTTTGAAATAATGGAAGGAAATGATTAAATTTCAGTAAAAGGTTCATGAATATAAAGATGTTAAGTTTGGAGTTCTTTTTAATATCCAAGTTCACAGACATCGTCCCTGCCTGAAATTTACCTATGTCTGAAGTTAAGAATCTCTGTGCTGAAACTAATTGTTCAATTGTTAATCTGTATATGAGTTTCAAAAAATTTCTAACTCTAAGCTATATTGCAGATTCTGATATAATCCCCTACTCTTGATGATCAGGAAGTAGAAATTAGAGATAGATAGATAGATGGATGGATGGATGAATGGATAGATGAACAGATGGACAGATGGATAGACTGAGAGACAGACAGACAGACAGATAGATGATAGATAGATAGATAGATAGATAGATAGATAGATAGATAGATAGATNACAGATAGATGATAGATAGATAGATAGATAGATAGATAGATAGATAGATAGATAGATAGATAGATAGATGGATGGATGGATGGACAGGCAGATGGATAGGCAGAAGCTAGACAGACAGACAGATAGATGATAGATAGATACATAGATACATAGATACATAGATACATAGATACATAGAGCCTTACCTTATGTCTTAGAATCAATACTAAGTCTTGGTTCCAAGGCAGAAGAGCAGTAAGGGCTAGGCAATTGGAATTAATTGTCTTACCTAGAGTCACACAGCTGTCTGAGGTCACATTTGAACCCAGGACCTCTGTCTCCAGACTTGGTTCTCTAATGAGCCACCTAAGCTGCCCCAGAAAGTAGAAGTTTAAATAAACACTAAAAATCTATATAGGCTACTTAGCTAACTAGCCTAGCAGACTGGCAGCTCTGTACCCTGCAAACCTAACTCTCTGAGATATAGAATATCCTTTTGGAGAGGAAATACCTACTAGAGCTGACTCTGAAAATTGACAGAATTCTCCTTGTATAGAGAAAAAAGAGAACCAAACCATTGTAGGCTTTTCCCTAGTCCAATGGATGGGTATGTAAAGATTCTGTCTTTTGAAAAACATTTGTAACATAAGCCTCTGGTCCTTGAACCAAAAGATATATGTGAGACCTCACATTTCCTTGGGGAAAAGGTTGCAGGTCCGCTAAGGATTCCAGCTGAAGCCAGAAAATAGACGCCAAAATAAAACCTCCCCACCACAATTCCCAGGGGCATCATGCCTAGCAGTGAATAGCAATGACCTCTGGGCAAACCTACCAGACTAGCCATCAATGAATCAACAAGTATTTCTTAATTGACTGCTATGTGCCAGGCACTGAACTAGATACTGGAGATACAAGTTCTAAAAATGAAACAATCCCTACTCACAAGTGACAATCTTGGAAGACTAGAAGGAAGCAACAAGCAGCTGAAGAGTGACCCTTTCATATTAGGGGAATGAGTTGTCTCTACACATGTCTACTCTGGCAACCCATTTTCCTACAAATGTACTTCTCCCTACCTGTGCCCACTTTTCTTATTGATGGTGTTTATGGGATGCAGCTAGGTGGCTCAGTGGATAGAGTAACAGGCCTGGAGTCAAGAAGACCTGAACTGTGAACTGATCCAAACCTTTGGGAAACAATCTGGAATAATGCTCAAAGAGCAAAGAGATAACTGTGTATATCTTCTGAGCCAGCAATTCCACTATTGGGTTTACTTCCTAAGGTGACTGAAGAAAAAGAAAAAGAATATCTGTGTTCTAAAATATTTATGGCAGTTCTCTTTGTGGTGGCAAAGTTCTAGAAATTGAGGGAATGTCAATCAACTAGGGACTGGCTAAACAAGTTGCAGTATATGATCATGATGGAATACGATTGTGCTGTAAGAAATGACAAACAAGAGGATCACACAAAACTGGAAAGATTTATATGAAGTGAAGTCAAAAGAACCCAGAAACAGTAACAGCAACAATGTATGATGATCAACCATGAATGACTTCACTATCAACAGTGAGGGAAGGATCCAGGACAATCCCAAAGGACTCATGATGAAAAAGGATATCTGCCACCACAGAAGGCATAAACTGAGCCCAAATACATATTAAAACATACCATTCTGGGGGCAGATCCTAGGTTCAAATCTGGCCTCAGACACTTCCTAGCTGGATGATCCTAGGCAAATCACTTAACCCCCATTAGCCCTTATCACTCTTCTGCCTTGGAACCAATACTATGTATTGGTTCTTAGACAGAAGGCGAGGGTTTAAAAAAAAAAGATTGAACTAGAGGGCACCTAGGTGGCTCAGTGTATTGAGTTCCAGGCCTGGAAATGGGATGTCCTGGGTTCAAATCTGACCTCAGATACTTCCTAGGGGTATGACCCTGAGCAAGTCACTTAACCCCCATCACCTACTCTTCTGCCTTGGACCAAATACATAGTATTGATTCTAAGACAGAAAATAAAGGTTTTCTTTTTAAGGTAGCAATAGCACATTTTTAACAAGATAGTGACGATGATGGATAAGATGGCAAAACTCTGCCAGCCACTCCCATTTCCATTCCCCCCCTGCCCCCATTTATCTCTTTCTGAACAGAGAAGAGCCTTGAGCTGTATTGACCGACCCTCCCTCTGAGCCCTGCCCAGCCTGCCACCCGCTGCCCCACTTCCCCCCCGCCCCCGCCACCCACTTATCCACTGGGGACACACATCATTCCATGCACCTCCCTCCCAGCTACTTGCCCATTCAGGACTGGTTAGGGATCCCCAAGCAGGCAGCCTGTGGTGGGGGAGCGCAGGTTCCTTTCTACTCCCCCAGCTCCCACCCCTGTGATGCCCGGCTCTCTGCAGAGGGAGCCTGGCCAGAAGGGGCTGCAGGTGCTCAGGAAGTGGGGGGGAGGAGTGCCCAAATGAAGTTGTTTGCGGCTTTTGCTGCCATCCCTGGAATTATTTACAGCTGCAGGCGGTATTAAACTATGTCGAGCAAGTGTCCTCATTTACATGCTAATTCATTTATACCCTCTGGATTGATTTCTCCAATTCATTTTCAACCCACTAACTCTTCTGATATGAATTATATTAACACTTCCAGAATGGCAGTGGGGGAACCCACCGGAGCTATCGTCGTCTTGTTGGCCTTCATCCTACCCTACTCATTTCCCTCGTCTTCCCATCTGGAGAGCCCTCCCTGGGTCTCATGTCCCAAGAGGTCCAGGGACAAGTCTAACATGATAATGATGGCTCACGTTGATATCATGCTTTAAGGTTTACACTGTGCTTTCCTCTCAAGAACTTTGCAAAGTAGGGGATTGTGAATATTTGAACCCCATTTTACAGGTGATTAAATAGAGGAAGAGAAAGGGTAAGTGACTTGTCCATGATGACTTACAAAGCTGGGATTTGAACCTGGGTCTTCTGACTCCCAATCTAGAACTCTTTTGAATAACCTACACAGTCACATAATAAGTGATAGATAGTCCTAGCAGTATGACCCTGGGCAAGTCACTTAACCCTGATTGCCTAGCCCTTACCCCTCTTCTACCTTGGAACTGATGCACAGTACTGATTGATAAAATAAGTGATAAATATACTATGATAACAGGAAGCAGCATGTTAGAGAAGAAACAATCAGAAATCGGGAAAGTGGGTTCCAGCTCCCTGTCTGTCTCATTTTCCTCAGCTATCAACTAAGGAAGCTTCCTGTATGTTTGAGGAAGGATTGCAACAGGAATGTGTGCAGGAGCCAATGAAAAAAACTGATTGTTAAATTTTCAGTGTGAGCATTTACATCTCCGAAACTGGTCAACACTACAAATCAAGGTTTGTCTTACTGTTTTGTTGGTTGTCTAGACCAGTGATTCCCAAAGTGGGCGCCACTGCCCCCTGGTGGTTGCTAGAGCGATCCAGAGGTACGGTGATGGCCACAGGTGCATTTATCTTTCCTATTAATTGCTATTAAAAATTTTTTTGATTAATTTCCAGGGGGCTAAGTAATATTTTTTTCTGGAAAGGGGGCGGTAGGCCAAAAAAGTTTGGAAACCACTGGCCTAAACTTAAGAAAGGGATGGAAGAACTGTTAATAGATCAAATTAAACTGCTTATATTCTTTCTCCAGGGAGCTGGTTGTTAAACATGTGTCCATATATCCATGGCTGGAGGAGAGATTCATTACCTAAGAGGTAAAATTTTAGGGATGATGGGACCATAGAGGCCATATAGCATAGTAACTAGAGTTCTGAGCTTAGAGGTAGGAAGACTGTAGTGGAACTCAAGAGTCAGAGGCCCTGGGTTCAAATTATACCGGAATAGGGTACTAGCTGATGACCTTGAACAAGAAACTTCATAACTTTTGGGGGCCTTAGTTTCCTTGTCTATAGATTCTAATTTATTCTGATAAGAGGATAAGAGTAGATCTAAACTTATGATCCTGGCCCTGACATTTACTGGTGTAATGGGTAACTTCTGGGAAAAAGATGGAGAACAGCTTGAGTGACAGATCGTTGATTATAGAACTTAGGATTTACCCAGATAACATGAGACAGGGGCAAAAGACAGTTGAGACCACCTCTATAAAAGCCCAGGGGCAGAAGACTTCAGGGTCTCATTTCTTGAGAAGGGGCTCTTGGGTGGTGAAGGGTGGGCAGGCCTATAGACCTGTATATCCAGCACCGGTACCTGATTGTCTCATAATATCCACTGGCCTATTACTAAACAAGGCTGAGAGATCAACACCAACACCAGATATCAAGAACATCACAAGTCCTTCCTTTCACTTGGTCTAGCCCAGTGATTCCCAAAGTGGGCGCCACTGCCCCCTGGTGGTGCTGCAGCGATCCAGAGCGGGTGGTAATGGCCACAGGTGCATTTATCTTTCCTATTAATTGCTATTAAAATTTTTTAAAAATTAATTTCCAGGGGCGCTAAGTAATATTTCTTCTAGAAAGGGGGCGGCAGGCCAAAAAAGTTTGGGAACCACTGATTTAGACCACGGCTGGGTCTGGGAGGGAGAGAAGCCTCTCCAGCCGGCGGCCAACCTGTTACTTATTGATTAGGCTGATCTAACTCCCATAGGTTTTAGCATAGCCATCCCCAACCCCACTATCCTTGTCCTGATTCTCACCCCTTTGAGTTATAGCATTAAACCCTTTGAAATATATCTCAAGTGAAACCTGATATCTTTCCACAAGCCAGTGAATAACTACAGCCAAAGGGGAAAGGGGAATTTACCAAAATTTCAGTCATTCGGCGTTATCCATCTCAATACCAAATACCATCCTTATTACAAACCTTCATCCTCTAACCCAACCCCACGCCAGGGAACCAGAGGAGCTGGGTGAACATTATACAGCTCCTTCCTTGATAACTTTGGCTTGGGCACTGTTTGTGCAGTGGAGTGCTTGGCTGAGCTGATCGTTCATAAGCCCTGGTGGTTATCAGTGCACCTTGGTGGCCACCCAGGCACCCCTATCCTCACTCAGCCTAGATCCATTTACCATCTAGGGATGTTGGGCCAGCTTGTCAGGCCCATCTTACAGAAGCACCATACTGTCCCTTATAACACTGGCCATTTTACCCTAGGCAAGTCACTTAATCTCCAGGTACTTCAGGCAATTCATATGTAGCAAGGGTCTCTCCCACACATTGCATGGGGGTGTCACTCTATGTCTTGAAAAGGGAGGTAGAATAGAAATCTTTAGCCTCTCCTTCCCCCAATCCTCCTCCAAGAGAGACTTTAATTCCACCAGGAGGGGAAGCAGGAGTTTGGGGCCAGAAACTTGACCACTCTGCTCTCCTCAGAGAGAGGGGATACCAGGGCACAATGATGTCCATCTGCTCCCTTAAATAGTATTAGTCTTTGGGGATATGACTTTCAGGCTCAAGTTGAACTTCTGATCTCTTATTTCATGAATGGGGAAAGGAGCAGGATCTCAACTTTATATCCTAGGCTTGAATCCCCTCCCACCAACTATCAGCTCCATAATGAACACATATAATGAATAGCAAAGAAAACCATTCATTCAAGTTGCTAGCAAAACTGAAATCAGAGAAAGCGGCCATTTGAGAATATTTATACCAGGCAAAACAGAATGAAAGACTCTCTGATTAGGAGTGAGGTAACTCAGCTCAGTCAGGAAAGAGTCCCACATGTCACCCAAGGAGAATTTCCCTGAGGTCTCTAGTGTAGCAAGCTGGAGACAGAGACATGATGGAGACTGCTGGCTCCTCTGATTTCAGCTTCTTCCAGTCTTATTCTCCCTTTAGCAACCTGAAGTAGGATAGGCATCATCCATCTTCTCTCTGGGAGATGGAAGCCAGAAACTCCCTCAGTGACTACAAAATCTCAAAAGACTGAAGAATCCAAAGAAATTGAAAATACTTGAAGAGCCTGGTCATCTTCTCTTCTGTTTTTGTCGGCCTTTCACTGATTCTCATTCAAGGATGGGACACTTATCTCCACCAATGAGGAGATACCGATGGAGGGACTCTAGTTACACATGTACAGGTTAGGATGGGCATCAGTGATGGGTGCTCCTGTTTCACCCCATGATGATAAGACAAATCTTTCATATTCTCTGGGATCATTCCTGCTTCAAACACACAGGATCTGCTCAAAAATTCTAGGTTTTCCTAATGAGTAGTGAAGAAGAGAGCAAATGTGAAAGTCAACCATCTTTATGGGTATGGGATCCATCACAATAAGG
>NW_025372078.1:0-1753 GCF_016433145.1 Gracilinanus agilis | reverse complement strand
GAGAGAGAGAGAGAGAGAGAGAGAGAGAGAGAGAGAGAGAGAGAGAGACAAGCACTAGGAGCTTCAAGTAGCTTTAAGATGCAGGACCTCTGGCAAAGTAGAAGAATGCCAGCTCTGGAGTCAAGAGAGAGCTCGCCCTGACACCTGAGAATTGAATCATGGAGAGGAGTAGACCCTGGAAGCCCTGTTAGGCAATCTACATAGCAGAAATACTGTGTGAAATGGGAAAAAGGGAGAAAAACTATAGTGGGGCACTAGAGACCTGGAGGTGAGAGTTATCTTGACCCTATATATATATCCTATTTGTGTGTCTCACTCCTACCATACTCTAAATCTGAAACCATTCTCCCCGAAGATGTTGCATTTGTAGAAGATTGTGCCCTGTGTGTGTGTACGTGTGAATGTTGTGTAGCTATTTTTTCTGTGCTGTCCTAGTAAATGGTTTTGCTAAGAGTTAATTTTGGTCGCTGGCTGTTAATAAGAAGCATTCCAATGAGCACCTTTTGGCTATAGCAATAGAAACACAGACCCACAAGGCACTCTAGAACTTATGAGAGTACCAGTAGTCTCTGGGACCAGTTCAAGTAACCCACACATGAAGGTGCTCATTGAATATTTAGAGTTTTTTTAAACTATGTAACTAAAGCCCACCATTTCACTCTTTTTTTGGAATGCAGTGGATAAATAGTTTGAAGTTTTGAAAGAGAAAAGAGAAGTTTGATGTTTCAATCTTCCGGAGAAGATGAAAGGGGATAAAATAAAGAATATATATTAGAAGAGGCAGCTGGGTGGCTCGATGGATAAAGACCAAGCCTGGAGATGGGAGGTCCTGGCTTTCAGTCAGCCTTCAGATGCTTACAAGTTGTTTGGCCCTGGGCAAGTCATTTAACCCTAATTGCCTACCCATTACTACTCTTTTGCCTTGAAACTGATACTGGGTATGGATTCTAAGATAGAAGGTTAGGATTTTTTTTAATTTAATATTATTCATAGAAGAAAAAAGGGCCACCTCTATGTCAGAAACAAGGGGAAAAGGAGAGAGGAGGAAATGTCAAAGAGTTTTGAGAAGAGAATGGGGAAAGAGGGAAATCACATAGAATGATCTCATTTTCTCAGTAAAGTAAGATGTAAAGTTTTCATCTGAAAAGAAAGGTTTAGGAGAGGTATAGGAGGCTTGAGGACAAATTTGGAATGGCTTCAGTGGGGAACGAATGAGATTTCTTTGACACTAAGTTCTGACCATCTGGACATTTCATTGTGGGGATTTGGACCCCAGAAAGCCTCTGGTGCTTGGTTTGCCAATGGTTCTGATTATGGTGAGCTGACACCCTCTAATGGTCTTCCATTGAATCAACTCTGTCTCCACAGGTTCATATGAGGACAGACAAATCATGGGCACTCTCTATTTTATCTGACTGTACAAATGTCTGAATATGTTTAGAAGAGGGATAGCAAATTAGGTAAACAGAGAAGAAAAGGGTCAGAGAAAATAATTTAGCAATCATTCTCTTTAACTCGGAGGCTGATTTCATTAGTGAAAGTGCCAGGGTTTCAATTAGAGGCATCCCATGGGAGTTTTGACTGGTAAATGTTTTGAAGACTTGGAAGAAAAGGCCTAAGAAATATACTTTCCCTGATCTAGGACTCAAGTGAGATGATAAATGTTATGTATTTAAGCTTTAAAGTGCTCTCTCTCTCTCTCTCTCTCTCTCTCTCTCTCTCTCTCTCTCTCCTTCTCTCTCTCTCTCTCTTT
>NW_025372077.1:0-5658 GCF_016433145.1 Gracilinanus agilis | reverse complement strand
TAAATATAATAAATTATAATGAATAAAATTCTTCCTCCAATGTGGCATTCAAAGTCTTCCACAGTCCTTAGCCTCCTGCTCTCTTTAGCCTTCCATCTTATTGCTCCTTCCTTTCTTCTCTATGATCCAAATGAAATGGATAACTCTGTCCTGCCCAAATATGTCCCACTATGTAGCAAATTTATTGTCTCCATTTGTTTTCTTAGATTTTTTTCTTATATTATCACTGGCTTCACTGGCCCTTTTTACATATTAAATTCACACTCATTCTTGAAGACCAATAAAACTTCTACACTTTCTAGGAATTTTTTTAAACCACCATCTACCAGCAATGATGATGCCTCTTCCTCACATCTCAGAGAGCATTTTTGCTGGCACCTCTCTAATATGCTTTCCATGTATATTGGAATTATTTGTGTTTGTGTTTTAAATCTATGATAAATGTTAAGCTCCATGATATGGAGGTATCATATCTATTTTTATTTAAATTTTTTGTTTTATTCTGAACTGTAACAACAAAAAGATGATTAACATATATATAGCAAAGATACAAAAAGAGTATTATATATTAAATTGTGTATCCCCTTATTATATCATTGCCTTTTTTAATATATCAAATACATTCTACACAGTATTTGTAAGAATGTCCCTCTTTTCTGTTTCCTACTGACCTTTCTGGGTATCTTCTATTTATTTAAATATTTTTTTCTGAAGATGTACAGTTAGGTGGCTCAGTGGATTGAGAACAGAATTGAGAGATGGAAAGTCCTGGGTTCAAATCAGACCTTAGATACTTCCTACATGTGTATTCCTGAGCAAGTCACTTGACCCCCATTGCCTAACTTTTATTGGTCTTCTGCTTTGGAACCTATACTCAGTATTCATTCAAAGACATGAGTATGCATGTATGAGTATATATTTTCAGATTAAAGGATCTTTGAATCTCAGAGAACATCTAGTTTTACTTGAAATGAACAAGAATTCCCTATCATATATGAAAAGTGGTTTTCTAGTTTTTTTCTGGGAGATATCTTATGAAGAGGAACCTACTACTTCCCAAAGCAACCCATTCTACTTTAGGAAAATTAGAATTGTTATGAATTTTCCTTTTACATGAGTCTTAAATCTGCCTCTATAAAATTTCCTTTTGTGTTGAATAGATTTAAGAAACATGAAAAATATTCAAAAATTAAAATAAAATTAGATGTCAAGAAATTGATCATATGCATATATGTTGTATATTGCCTGTGTTGCCCAATGTGGTGATTCAGTTTGACATATTAGGAAGGCAGCCCTTAGTCTCCTTTGCATTTTCTGGTAGCTTCATGGTCAGTCTATTATTGTCAAAAGCTAAAAGCCTCCTCGGTTCTGATTCCTAGAAGGTATATGCTATATGAGAAGTTATATGGAAACCCAATTTCTCTGCTGCAATCCATGGACATGTATAGTTTGTTTGACTGCTCGGTGTTAAGGGGCCCTTCTCTGCCTTCTTCTCTGCCTCCTCCAGATGGTAAAAACATCACTTGGATTGGTCTGTAATGTTTGAGTTATTCCACACAACAGCTTTGCAGTGTTGCATGTCAGAACTCCCCAGGTGTTTGGGAAGGAATTGGGTTTAGCACTAACAGTTTGAAATGATCCTGTCTATCACTGGGAGGCTGAGAAAAAGAAGGAGGAAGAGGGTACATATGGTGCATATTTGAATCATTTATACAAGGCATTACTGAACATGAGAATCATAGAGTTAAGGTCATGTTGCCCAACTTTTTCCTCAATGTGAATTTTTCTACAATTTAGCCAACAAGTAGGCATCTGGATTTTACCTAAATTCTTGCAGTGATGGGAGAAACCATTGACCTTCAAGGCAACCCATTCCCTTATTGGCCATTTCTTATTATTAAGACATTGCTACATCAGGGGCGCCATTACTTCTCATCACCAAAGTTCTGATCGCCTCTTGCCTAGGTCCATTGAAGAGAATAGAGACCTCAAAGATTTTTATATTAAGGTCTCATTTTTCCTCGACTTTGGAAACATAGGAATAACAATCCAGAAGCTAGGGCTAGATTTACTTTTTATAGATCAACTACAGGAAGTTTCTGGTGGCAGACATGGAGCTTCTCAAGGGAGTTTAATATTACTATTGCTTTCATGTCTTGCAGATTAATTGCCATATAATCCTGCTTGTGATAACGTAGGATCATACATTTAGAGTTGAAAGTTACATTGGAGGTCATCTAGTCAATCCCCTTCGTTTTACAGATAAGGAAATTGAGGTCTAGAGAAATAAAGGAGTAGAATAATAAGGAGAGGAATTGTGGTTTGAATCCATTTCTCTGACTGCCAATCTAGACCTTATAGGATAACAAATTTAGCTCTGAAACAGATTTGAATGGCCTTTCAGGATAATCTCATCATTTTATGGATAAAGAAACAGGAGCACAGAGGATTAGTAATTTGCTAGCAAGTGTCTCGAGCAGATTTTAAAACCAGAACTTTTTGACTTAAAGTCTAGTGAATCATGTATAAATACACCATTTCACATTGCTCTTTATGCTACATCACACTACCTCTTCTAGTGTTAAGTTGGAAGCCAAAAATTTTAGTGACTTCCACCTTGTTGGTACTGGTTCTGACATCTGGAGCTGTAGAGAGTTTGCCTCTTCCAGATAGATAATAGCCATATTTGAAGATGGAAACAATGCCCCCCAGTAATATTTCTCTTCTCTAGGCAAATTTTCAATCTTTCAGATAATCTTTGACATCATTCAAATCTATTTACCATTTTGTTTATTTTTCTCTTGATTTCCAAATATTTCCCCCTAAACTTCTTTTAGGTATAACAACTAATCTTGGGCATAGAACTATAGATGTGATCCAACCAGGGCAGGGTACAAAAGGAACATGAAATTTCTCATTTTGGATACCACATAGTTTAGGGTCTGTATTTTTGGCCACTGAATCTCATGGTTAAAATGTTTTGATTATGTCTTTCACTAAACTCTACTGGTATTTTAACCTAAAATGCCTCTTATCTTCACCTTTTTCATCCATACTAACGCAATTGATTTTTTAAACCCAGGCACAGGACTTACATTTATAAATAGTAAGTGTCTTCATTTGAGATTTGGCCTGTTGCTCTAACATGGTGTAATTTAATTTTGTTTTGTTTTGTTCAATTGGATTCCAATTCTGTCATCTGGCATGTTAGTTCTCTCTGCCATCTTAGTGTCATATGAAAATTTGCTAAGCACACCTTCATCAGATTCATTATTTTCATCTAGTATGGCACCAAAACTAGATAAATAAATCCAATAAAATTATTGTACCTATTATGGGAAAGGCATTTGTCCTAGCTTTGAAAGGATATGAAAGATAGTTTCTGTATTTAAAGCTTAGAGAAATGGAATTTATGCTTTGTGGTGGTGACAGAGATGACAATGGAGTGCTGGACTTGGGAGTCAGAAAATCCAAGGATGTAAGCTTCGGATCCAAATCTTTCCTCATATATTAACTAAATATATAACATTACACAAATCACTAGATCTGTCTCATCCTCAGTTTCCTCCTCTGCAAAGAAGGGAAAATAATAGCACTTGCTGCATAAGTTTGAGAGGATCAAGTAACATAGAGGATCAAGTAACATAAGGGATGTGAAGATCTTTGGAAAACTTAAAACACTATACACATGCAATTTATTAATGATAATAATTATTAATATAATAATATGATAATAAAAATGTTCGGGAGGTTGAGTCAACATCACAATTGACTGACTATGGGAGTTGCTGATATTGAGAACCAGAGTGAGTTGAAGAATGGTGATGTCTTCTTTTGGAAAGAGGGATATATGAAAATATGTTATTTTTAGGAGAAAGATCATAGGATTGTATCTTAATAGCAAGAAGGGTCTGTAGCCTCACATCTCATCTATCATTTTCTAGATGAGGATACTGTGGTCCAGCATTACAATGAGACTTATTCCAGATGAGAGCAATAGTGAGCAACAGAACAAGGATTTGAAACTAGATCCTCTAAGTTCACACTATTCCATATTGCCTCTAATAATAACTTTTATTTGTTGCATGCTGAGTTTCAGATGATTCTGGGACGATCTGCTTCATGGACCTTAGGAATCATAAAGTCTGAGGATCCCAAACTGAGGCCCAAATCCTTCCTCAGACACTAATTTTATGATTCTTGGTAAATCACTAAATCTATCTTAGCCTCAGTTTCCTGAACTATAAAAACAGGAATATTAGCATCTATCTCACAGTGTTGTGAGGATCCAATGAGATAATAGATGTAAAAATCTTTGGAAATCTTCAAACACTTCAAAGACTAGCTATTAATAAAAAATAATAAATTTGCAAATAGATTAGTCTATAAATGTTGATTTTAGGGGTGAAAGAACACAACTAGAATGATATGGAAATATATCCAGTAAGAGATAATAAATAAGCTGAGACTTTAGATAAGCTAGAGCTTCTAAAAATAGAGATAAGGAGGTAGTGCCATTCAGGAGCATTTTATGAGGCAGGGCTAGAAGATACAAGAAAGACTAAACCTTGCTTTATGGTTATATGGAATTATCATAAAATAATTGAATGTTGATAGCAAAAGGGACTTTAGGGAGCCACACAGTCCAACTCTCTCATTTGAGAAAAGACTGAGACAGATGAAGAGACTTTCCTAATGTTTCCCAGCAATTTAATGGCAAAGACAGGACTAGAATCTTTTTCTCCTCTTTCTTGACAATGAGTTTTTGCCATTACACTATACTGTACTGTACTCTACTGCCACCAAGCCTCAGAAAGGATTACTTTCTGAATATTTGATCTTTTATATCTGCAGCAAAGATATAGTCAGATGGGCTTTATTTGAAAGCTCTACATTAATTTGGCATTTTGCTTTGTGGAGAGACAAAAGAGAAGGTCTCAGTCAAATAAAATACTTAGAGGCAGGGATGATATTTTTTTTGTTTTGTCATTTTTTTGTAATTACATCCCTAGGCCTTAGTCTGGTACATTACACATAGTAGGTTCTTAATAAATCTTTATTCATTTGTGCAGAGTTGGATTGAATTTCATTCCATTCATATAGTTCATTTGAACAATGAGGATCATTTTATGAAAGCCTTAACTCACAATGAGAGGGTTGCAGTAAATGAAGTCTAGGAGACTGGCCCTAATCCCTGTGAGTCCAGCAAAAATAAAATTAGCACAAGAACTTGGCATTGCAGTGGTGTGGACATTCCTTCCATCAAAACAGATCTCAATCTCTTGCAACTAAGTAGATTTTTTAGAGTTTCTCAAGTCAAAAATTATCACCCAACAGCCAAACAAATAATGAGTTTAGTGAAGTTTAGGTAGACCAGGTCTCAAACACTTATATCATCTGTTGATGAGTCAGTACTGGAAGCTTTTCCTGTGTGGTATATAATAGGGAAATTATAGAGAGAAACACAAGATGGAAAGTTGGCTTCAAGAAACTAGCACTGGCACCTGATGGAGCTTGCCTTCTACTTGAATAGAATTGAAGGTGATAAACACACAAACACACATGCTTAAATATGTTGATATATAAATATATATATGCTTAAATGCTTAAGGCATCATACATATGGTGCCTTAAGCATTTTATATTTCTATATAAATA
>NW_025372076.1:398-1066 GCF_016433145.1 Gracilinanus agilis | reverse complement strand
TGACAAAGCCAAAGTAAAAATAGATATGATTAAAAAAGACAGGGAAGGTCATTACATCCTGATCAAAGGCAGTATAAACAATGAGGAAATAACACTGCTCAATATGTATGCACCAAGTGGCATAGCACCCAAATTCATAAAGGAGAAACTGGCAGAGCTCAAGAAGGAAATAGATAGTAAAACCATACTATTGCGAGATCTAAATATTCCTCTTTCAGATCTAGATAAATCAAACCAAAAAATAAATAAGAAAGAGGTAAGAGAGATGAATGAAGTCCTAGAAAAATTAGATTTAATTGATATGTGGAGAAAAATAAATAGGGACAAAAAGGAATACACCTTCTTTTCAGCTGCACATGGCACATTCACAAAGATTGACCATGTTATAGGGCATAGAATCATTGCAAAAAAATGCAAAAGAGCAGAAATGATAAATGTAACCTTCTCAGATCATAATGCAATAAAAAAAATAATTAGTAAGGGCACCTGGACAGGCAAATCAAAAACCAATTGGAAATTAAACAATATGATTCTCTAAAAACAATTTGTCAAAGAAGGAATCATAGAAACAATCAACAATTTCATTGAAGAAAATGACAATGATGAGACATCCTACCAAACTCTGTGGGATGCGGCCAAGGCAGTACTCAGGGGGAAATTTATATCCT
>NW_025372076.1:0-298 GCF_016433145.1 Gracilinanus agilis | reverse complement strand
AACTATTGAATTAATAAATAAGACTAGAAGCTGGTACTTTGAAAAAACAGATAAAATAGACAAAGTACTGGTCAATCTAATAAGAAAAAGGAAAGAAGAAAACCAAATTGACAGTATCAAAGATGAAAAGGGAGACCTCACCTCTAATGAAGAGGAAATTAAGGCAATCATTAAAAACTATTTTGCCCAATTATATGGCAATAAATATAACAATTTAGGAGATATGGAGGAATATTTACAAAAATATAAAGTGCCTAGATTAACAGCAGAAGAAATAGAATACCTAAATAATCCCATA
>NW_025372075.1:0-6944 GCF_016433145.1 Gracilinanus agilis | reverse complement strand
TATATATATTTATTCATTTTCAAAGTTTCTTCTATTATGTAATAGAACAAACAAAATTATGGGATACTTATGTAACCTACACAAGAGGGAAAAGTTTCAAACTCTTTAAAAGTATTACTTACAAATAATATAATATTATGCTACTGATAACTCAGATTTCTATAACATTTTTATGTTTACAAAGCACTTTTCCAATAACAACCCTGTGAGTTAGATAATATAAGTATTATTTTCTCATTTTGCAAATGAGAAAATTGAGGCTCTGAGGGATTAAATGCTTGCCAAGAAATGATAGGTAATATTAGGGCTGGGACTTGAACCCCCATTACTTTATTCCATTTCTATTGTTCTTTCAATTATAGCATGCCACCATCACCCTAAAATCCTTATTTACAAGTCCTTTAGGAGATCCTATTAGACAACTTACTTTTAAGCCAGCTTCAAATTACAATGGATATTATATTGATCTGAATATGTGTAGATTTTTCCACATCTGACTTGTATAACACCTAAGTAATTTTTTTCAAAAAAGGATATAATAAAATGCATATCATTTATATTACTTATAACTACATATTTAGATAAATATAATGAACATGACAAGTAGAAAAATAAATAGCTTGATTAAATTGAATTTTATTTTTAAAAATATTTTCTAAAATTAATATCTCCTCAAAATCTTTAGGCCATCAAAGCTTAAAATTCCATAAAGACTTTTTAATACATCCTGTATTTTAATACAGTGATTTTGTATGAATATTTCTCTGTGTATGTCCTCATATCTTCTTTGAAAGAAAATATATTAGTAAATTGATTTTCTTTTAGAGACATTATTTTAGGAGTCTATCCTCTATTTAAAGATAATCTTAACTTAGATCAATAGGCAACATTATCCTATTTGACATTAATTGTTCTTAAATTTATTAAGGCTCCACTTGGTTTAAGACATTCAGAATTACTGACTATAATGCAAAAAGGGTTTCCCAGAGAATCACAGAATCCAAGACATGGGAGTTTTCTTAAACATGTGCTAGTTCAACCCATATCCGAATAAGAATTCTTCCTAATTCAATCATAACCATTCATTATACAGGGTTTGATTTATGATTTCAGACATGAAAAATCCACTATTGAGTAAGAATCCATACTATTTTGGGGATAGATCTTATTGTTAAAAGCAGAATTACTTTTTTTTGTTTGTTTTTTTTTGTTTTTTAAACCCTTGTACTTCGGTGTATTGTCTCATAGGTGGAAGATTGGTAAGGGTTTGCAATGGGGGTCAAGTGACTTGCCCAGGGTCACACAGCTGGGAAGTGGCTGAGGCCGGGTTTGAACCTAGGACCTCCTGTCTCTAGGCCTGACTCTCACTCCACTGAGCTACCCAGCTGCCCCCCAGAATTACTTTTTAAAGTAAGTCTAAATTTCCTTTTCTGCAACTTCTGCACAATGTATCTACTTCTTCTCATACCAAGGAGCAAAACAGATATACTTCTTTATCTACCTGATAGCTCTCTCATCTTTAAAGATAGTTATAATGTTCTCTCAATAATCAGGTATTCTCTAGGTGAAACATTATTAGTTCCCTAAAAGACATAGTATGAATTTGAGGGGCTTTATCTGAAATATTCTGGAAGCAGTTCAAATAGGCTTGTTTAAAATTTTTAATATGGGAATTTAAGTCCCAGAAATCAGTAAATATTACACATCAGGGCTTGATTTGTTGCTTTGTTGCTCTAGTCTTAAGAAAATGGAGAATTATAAATAATGAAGATGAAAATTAAAAATATGTCAAGGATACAAGGATTTTTTTGAAAACAGATTGTTAAGCATTCCATTTGCTTAACCATACTAGATACCACTATTCTTGTGCTTCTAACTTATTCACATATTTCTAAACTTGTGTACCTAGAAATGAAGACTCTATTCCAGAAGTGATCTCATTGGTATATAAGACAGTAAGACTTTCATGTCCCTATTTTAAAGGTACCAAGCTTTTCTTATTGTGCCTAGGTTTATATTGGCTTTCTTTGTGGCTATGTTAAACTACTGGCCCTCATTGTGTTTATACTCCACTGAAACCCCAAGATACTTTCTTCGGTAAAGCATCAATATATGCTATGTCTATAAAGTTTGCAGAGGTCCTTTGGAGTAGTTTATTCTGGGGGGCTGCCAAGTAGAAGTGATTCCTTTGGTGCTTGCTTATTCAAGGCTAGCCAGTTACCTGGTAATTCAGTTTCCATCATGGAAGTAAACAAGACACTTGTAGTGCCTCCAAAAGTGAAGATGGTGCACCCCCCCCCCACCAAAAAAAAATGCTTAGACACACAGAAGTAAATTTAACCCTTGTTTAGGGTAGGGGAAACACACATAAAGTTGTTTCGAATGAATGAAATTCCTTTTTCTTAGATGTCTATCCTGATCTTCCAGCAAAGGCTCAGAGAACTTGCCTGGAGTTCTTTGAGTCTGTTTTTCACTCAGTATCTGAGAAAATAACTTCAACAATCTGAGCCTTTAAGGCAAAAAAAAAACTGATAGGAGAGACCAAGGTTTTTCTTGGACTCAACTAGAACAGCAAAGTTATTCAAGGGAATATATACATACCAAAACAATATTTCAGGATGTGTGAATGGAGAAAAATAACCCTTTATTTGAATACTTTGAAATGATTATTTATATTATTGTCATTGTTTAATTATTTACCCAGTTAGGCTTCCTTCTTTCAGTGTCAGTTCATAAATATTCTCTCAAGTATTTTTGAATTATTTATGTCAGCCTGTTCTTGTGACACAGTCATTAGTATTAGAGGCTGTATTTAGCCACTTCACAGCTGATGGATAATCACTTTTCTTCTAGTTCTTCTATTTTACAAAAAGTATTGTTGTAAATATATTTTAAGTCTATGAGATTTAACATTTGTCTTTGACTTTCTTTAGTATATGTGCATAACACTGTTGTTAATATCCCAAAATGTACAAACTGTTCAAGTGAAATTTCTAATATAATTCTAAATTGTTTTAAAGAAGTATTTGATCAGTTCAGAATATCAACTAGGTACATGTGAATTTCCATAATTCCTCCAACATTTAAAAATTCAGCTTTTGCCACCTTTGCCAATCTAAGAGGTATTAATTTAAGAAGTCAGCTATGTTTCCCTTTGCTTTTCAATTATGAACAATTTGTTTTTGTTTTTATACTTGACACTTTTTTGTATTTGAAGAAAAACTTTTAAAAAAACTTTTTATTTTTATGTATTGTCACACAAAACATTTCCATATCATTCATTTTTGTAAGTGAATAGTCTTATAAAACCAAACCCATGAAATATACACACAAATAAACAAGAGATGAATCACATTTTCATCATCATTTCTACTCTAACAGTTCTTCCTCTGCAAGTGGATAGCATTCTTTTTCATAAGTCCTTCAGAATTGTCCTGGATCATTGTATTACTCTTAGTATCAAAGTCTAAACATTTGATCATTCCACAGTATTTTGCAGTTACTGTGTATAATGTTTTGTTTTGTTTGTTCTGCTTATTTCATTCTCCATTGGTTCAGGTTGATCTTTCCAGCTCTTTATTAAATCAAATCAGGTTCATCATTCACTATAATGCTATAGTATTCCATCACCAACATATACCACTATTTGTTTAGCCATTCTCCAATTGAGGGATATCCCTTTAGTTACCATTTTTACCATCATAAAAAGAGAAGCTATAAATATTTTTCTATAAACAGGTCCATTCCCATTTTTTAAATCTCTTCAGGATACAGACCCAGTAATGGTATTACTATATAAAAAAATATACATTCTTTAATAGCTATTTGGGCATAATTCCAAATTACCTTCCAGAATGGTTGGATAAATTCACAACTCTACTAGCTATTCTTTAGTATCCCAATTTTGCCATATACTCTCCAATATTTGTCATTTTCCTTTACTGACATATTAACCAATCTGATAGATGTGAGGTGGTACCTCAGAGTTGTTTTAATTTGTATTTATCTAATCAAAAAGGATATAGAACATTTTAAAATGATTATTGATAGTAAAAAGGAAATATACCTCCTGAAGGTGATATATTGATTGTGAAGGACCTAGATGGATTGGTGATTAAAAACCCACCTTAAAGATAATTTAGACCTAGAAGATTATTTTTAAATCAGATTTTTTAAGGTTCTGCCCCACAATTGCTATGAGGCAGTAATAGATTTTTTGAGAAAATATCTTAGCCAAGGTTTGAATTAGTAACAAGTATACAAATTTTTTAAACATCATAGCAAGTGATTATAATAATGGGTTGTTTATTATTGTCTTTAAATGTGTTATTAGAAATTATGGTACTTTATTTGAATGTGCATTGTGAACCTGCTATTTTGTAAAACCCATTTATACTCACAGCTCATGCAAAGGCTTAACAGGAAATGAATCTCATTTTTGGTAAAAAACCCTTCACTAGTTCTAAGCTTTTTTTTTTAATTTTAAAGCATTCTTTTATTTTTTCTTCCTTACATATGCAATGCAATATTTGTTCTTTTCCCATTTTTTCCCTTGAGAGCATTGTATTATTTCACTGAATTTATTTTTAATTTCCTTATTGCTTTTCCTTTTAAAATTTTTAATTGGAGCAATTGATTTTTTTCTTTTTCTTCTCATTTTATGCTGAAAGTACATATATAATTGTTATTTTTTTTAATTTTACAGTGATATAAGCTTAATGCAAATATATATTTGATAGCATACCTAAAAAGCCTGAGACTATGGTAACCTGCCAATTATTGATAAATATTGTGGTACTGTGATTTAATATATCTCTGTCTGATTTCAGAAGTGCTAAAAAGAGCCACAAGGTCATGGAGACTGGCTAAGAATCTGCAAAGTGCCGAGGAGCAAAAGGCCATGCAGACCATGGATTTAGAGGAAGTTCTATGCCAATACTGAAGGGCTTAAAACTGGGGTTTGAGTTTTGGAGTCAGCTTTTCTAATGCTTAGAGACTCAGACTCCTCTTTAACTTAAATTCCCGGTGAAGTACCTAAGATTGGCTATAATTTTTGCTCATTCCCTGAGAAGGTGAAGGTAAATCAGACCATATATAGAGAATGGCAACTTTCTGTAGTTAATGGCTCCTGAATGGGTACTTGCAAACTGTTTAAATCACTTTAATTGGGACTTGATTCAAAGGCCTGTTATAAGTTTATTTTTCCTTACATTTTTGCACATTTTTACATTTCATTCACAAGTTAATTTTTCCTTCTTTTATTTGAATTTGAATTTTTTTTATTTCTTTTGCCAATTGATTTCATACAACCCCATGACTCAGCCATGCATCCTTAGCTGAGAAATGTGTTATTTAAAATTTTCCTCAGGGGTATGTGTATTAAGTTTTTAAAAATTGATAATGCAAATAAATAAATAAATATATATATATATATATATATATATATATATATATTTAATTCTTTTAGGAGTAATTTCAGTGGGAAATGTATAATTCTTAGAAGGAAATGTATGTTTTATAATCTATAATGTAAAGTTTAAATTCTTTTGAGAATAATTTCAGGATAAGAAATTTGCCATCTCCCCAGAATCCAGACAACGAACCTGTTTGGTGAAGGCACCATGAAGATGCCTAAGGAGCCTTCACTGGACCATGAAGATCCAAATTTGAACTTTTGGGTACAGTTGATTGAACTTGTTGAAATTGAGTTTAATGCATATTTTTTTTAATTTTAAACCCTTAACTTCTGTGTATTGACTTATAGGTGGAAGATTGGTAAGGGTAGGCAATGGGGGTCAAGTGACTTGCCCAGGGTCACACAGCTGGGAAGTGTCCAAGGCCAGATTTGAACCTAGGACCTCCTGTCTCTAGGCCTGGCTCTCAATCCACTGAGCTACCCAGCTGCCCCCAAATGCATATGTTTCTGAATGTACACTCTTATGCCGTAGGGGACTGCCCCAAATTGGCTTTTTATCAATGAGGCTAGTTTTATCCTTTTCTTTTATCTCCAAATTCCTGCAATTTAGAAGTTGACTATGTTTAAGATCCACCAAAAAAAAGACCAATCTTTTTTTGCCGGATCTCAGGGGGAAATGTATTATTTGGAATTCTGGGGATTCCATTTAAAAGTATTTGACAAACTTCCTGTGGACATGTGGGGGATTTTGAGACTACATTTTCCGTGATCCAATGGGTTTCCAGTTTTGGACGTGATGACATCAACCAACATAGAGCATGACTTAAATGAGGAGTGGAGCTTGGGCTCGGCCTCTTTTGGGACAAGGCAGCCTTGTGGAGGAAAAAAAATGCCGGGAGGTTTGAAATAGCTTTTATCAGGTGCGTGGTCATATATTTTACCAACATGGCCATGGTAATTAAAATATTACTTCTCCTCATAATATCAGCTATTATCATTTTTAATTGTTACACTTCTTTCAGTTTCCTTCTATACCAGTATTTTGTTTTTAATCAGTTCCTATAATCCCCTCCCTTGTTGTACGGAATTCCCTTTCTCCCCTCTCTCTTCTTATTCCCCTCTTATTGTTGTTTAAAGCTATGCTGCTCCCTAGTATTGCTTCCAACCCCATCAGTCCATTTGTTACCCTTCTACTTTTTTATCATACACGAATCAGTTCTCTGCCCCAATGGATCTGATTGTTCTTCCCTCTTTAATTTAATTTCAATGCACTTACAAATTAAGTTTTTCCTTTCTCCAATCTTTTTACCTTTCCATTGTATTGGTCTTCTCCCCTTTTCACCCCATGTGCTCCTTTATAAAATATAAATTTACTTCATTTTGTCTGTTTTCCCCTTTCTCTTAATATTATCTCCTTTTTTAACCTCTAGTTTTATATGCATATATATATACACATATATATGTATATACATATCCATATATACATATCTCTTGACATTTCATCCTATACAGTTTGTCCCTGTTCCCT
>NW_025372074.1:0-6887 GCF_016433145.1 Gracilinanus agilis | reverse complement strand
CTCTCTCTCTCTCTCTCTCTCTCTCTCTCTCTCTCTGTCTCTCACACATACACACACAATCAATTAATCAATCAATCAATCAATAAGCATTGATTTAGGAACTGATCCATACCAAGAACTGTTCTAGGTGCTAGAAACATAAAGAAAAAATGAACTAGCCCTTGCTCACAAAGAATTTACATTACATTTTGTTGCCTATATTACATTGTTAAGGAGACAACATGTACATATAATAGCATTTAGAAAATATAAGAAGAATAAATAGAATTCCCAAGCAGGAATCAGGAAAAGCTTCATGTTAGAGGTGGAGGTTAATCTGAAACAAGAGATTTGAAGAAACCAAGGGAAAGAGGCATAAGGGATAAGCAATACAAAATCATGAATATGTCCTTCTCTTGAACTACCTGAACTCTCCCTCATGCTGACAGAGACTACTGGGCAGACATTTTAAAAGGTTCCATTTCCTGAAGATATTGATGTCTACTAATCAATGTGTATGCTTATAAGTAACTTGAAAGGTATAAGAACTATTTGGTACTATTCCCAAACCCCAACCTCTGTGAAAAGGAGGAGGATTTTAATTCTTTAGGGAATATAATTACATAATATAGCATTCTTGTAAAAAGACTATTTATAATTCCTTCTATGAGAGAGGCTGGGGCAGGTGGTTTATTTGAGCTCAAGAATTCCAAGGTGCAATACTCAAAACTGATTAGCTATCTGCAGTAAAGCTGACATCAATATGGTGAGCCTTGGGATAGGAGGTGTCATGCCAGGCTGCCTAAGAAGAGTGAAGCACTCCTGGTCATAAATGGAGCAAGACAAAGTTTCCATTCCAATAAGGGGTGGGATCAGACCCAAACTACACTTCCAACCTAGGCAAGATAGAAAGACTTACTCTGAAAAAAAGCAAATATTTCTTGGACAGCTAGCCTCAAGAGTTTCTTACTAGATTATTCCAAGTTTAAGAGCATCTGATTTTAAGAGTTTGGGAATAGCATCTTCAAGAATGCCTAAACCTATAGTCTAAATTTGCTTTCTTTTTGTTTTGTTGGAGGATTTAAAAAATAACTATATTGCAATATAATTCATTTTCTTTTATTTTAAGCACTTAAAAATATTATCCTGTGAAGGTATCCAAAAGCTTCAGCAAACACAAAAAAAAAAATGTTTAGGACAAACACAAAAGTTAAGAATCTTTATTTTAGAGTGATTTCATGATGCAATATTTTCCATAAAGAAAGAAGACAGTTTACCTTGCTCCCTATATTAGTGGAGAGCAAAGAACACATTTATGAGTTACAAAGACAAAAGGAAGAAAAAGAAAAAAATTTTAAGAGTGGTAAATATTTTGGAATGATATATAACCAGAAAAGGAGGCCTGATCATGTGAAAACAGAAGGAAAGGAACATGTGGATTCATTATTAAATGAAATAAGATGCCATCACTGTAAAAATAATAAACAATGAATTGATTATTGATAATAAACTGATTTGATACTCTGCTTGTTGTGCTTACAAAGTATCTTCAGTTTATATAATTGAATATAGAAGTTCATAAGTGAACTTCTCTTCAGGGCCAGGCACAAGGATGTTAAGGAGACCCTTGTTATATAAAAATAAACTATTTATTGAGAAATAAGGATATAACAGGTTTTCTAACTCTAAGGCAGGGATCGGCAACCTTTTTGGCCATGAGAGCCATAAACGCCACATCTTTTAAAATGTAATTTCATGAGAGCCGTACAGTGTACGCTCCTGTAACAGTGCGCGCTCCTGTAACAGTGCCTGAAAAAAAAATTGACTTTATGGCTCCTGCAGAAAGAGTCATACATTGCCTACCCCTGTCTAAGGGATTCTAACACTACCCAAATAAAACTCCCTGGTTCCACAAGGAACCGCTTCTCCTGTTTCCACAGGCTACACTGATCCTTCCTGATCTGAAACCCAAATTTTCTCTATTCTACAATAAAACTAATACTATTATCCTTATATGAAATATATAATTCTTAACTTTGTCTCCAACTTATAAAAATAGCAAAGACCAGCTGGCTGAGCCTCAGCAAGAACCAAGTTAGGACTGAGCCTTAAGGGACTCAGAGTCCAAACCAAAGACCAGGTCATTCTTTGGTCTTCTCAGATATAAAAACAATTTATGAAATAGCAATAGACAGTCACTGGTGTTTCCCAAGTTGGAAAAGAAAAATCATTTAGGTCCTTCAGGTTTTCTCCTCCTTTCCTTTACCTCAGACAGTGAGGAGAGAGAAAAAGAAGATGTCACCTGCTCCCAGCACTCTGAGAGAGAGAAAGAGAGAGTAACTGCTCCCCTCCCAGTAACTGCCATATCCAGAGAGAATAACTACCACAGTAAAACCGTTAAACCTCCCACACACACTGTCAACATTTAAAATAGACACTCTGTCTCAGATCTCTTTTCAAACTCCAGGTCTTTCTCAAGTCGGCTTCTCTCCTTCTTATCTCTAAACTAATATAGCAAGACTTAATTTCTAATATCATCCTTATACCACAGAACAGTGACTTAATGACCAACATAGAATAATAATCAGTATAGGCTTCCTGACACACCCATACACTAAACAGAAATTACACATTCAACAGAAGCCATCCCATGCAAGACCAGATAAGAGCATATCCAGGGTGAACAACTCAATGACATCAGGGCGAAAAACTGGAGATCCTGTAGTATCAGAAGCATACCCTCCAGGCATATGCCCTTGCCACATATGTTTCCCACATGTGGGCCTTTCCACACAAGTCCTTGTCCACACATTTTCCCTCCATATGTGTCTCTTCATGACTGTTTGTTAAGTGTGTCCACTCTTCCTACTGATATTGGGTTTATTTGTGAGGGAGGATGTCACAGTTTTATGAGGGAAATGTTTTATTGCTACTTTTTACTAGGCTATTTTATTAAATGCCTTTGCTTTGAACTAATGATGTCCTCTGGATGATAAGTAAAAACAATCATATTGGCAGGGGCTCATGAGCTATGATTCTGAAGGAGTGTGGACATTGGAATTGTAGTCATTTTTTTCTAGATGAACCATGTGTGATTTAGGGGATTATGTCCCAAGATGAGCATGTACTAATAATAACTCACGTAGGAAAGAAAATGTATTATGTTTCCTCACCTATAAAATGAATTAGTTAGATCAAATAGTCAAGCTCTAAAATTCTATGATTTTATGATTCCTCCATTCTTATCACAGGTTGATAATGCATAACAATGTCTGACAAGACTATGTTCATGAAATAAAGCAAGAAATCCTCATCATCTGGAAGCCTACTACATAGGGCATTTTCAACACATGTCAAGTCTTTTAAAGCCTCATCTTCATAGAAGCCGTTATTATTTTTTAACATGCTCTCAGGAGATTCATTGTTGGATAATTGGCCTTTTAATTGGCAATTCCACAAGATATTACTCAGATTCTTTCAGGTCTATTTTCTTCAGTGGTTTAACCACCAACCACTATTAATCTAACCAGCCAATGAACCATAATAAAAACTGTGACTATTTTTGTCCTTGACTCAGGCATTTTCACAGAATTTGGTATATTTTAAAATTCCATTTGTATGTGTATTCTTTGTCTTGAGGTCTCTAAGTTAAGGTGAAAACAAACACCATTAATTGTTTTCAGACACACAGATTTGCTTAGGCAGCAAAAAGTTAAAAAAATCAAAGGACTCTTTGCTTTCCAACTTTGAGTACTTCATAGGAGAGGCGCCTATAAATCTATTTAATCCAAATAAATCTGTTACACATCAGTCTAGAATAATTACCTAAGTCCCATTCATGCAAAGCTTGGCTTACTATATTCAGCCAAGTCTTGGCTATCTCCATGTATCTAAGTCATGCTTATCACAATTATACTAAATAGCTTGACAGTGGAGCTGTTTTAGGACAAAGTGATAGAAAACCAAGTAGTTCTTATCATCTTTGGAATCCCTGTTATTGTTGTTGAGTTGTTTCAGTTGTTTCCACCTCTTTGTGACCTCATTTGGGGCTTTCTTGGCAAAGATACTGGTATGAATTGCGATTTCCTTCTACTCATTTTATAGATGAGGAATTGAGGGAAAGAGGGCTAAGTGTTTTGCATAGGCTAGCAAATGTCTGAGGCCAGATTTGAACTCGGGTCTTCTTGACTCCATGGCCAGCACACTATCCAATGTGCTCCCAGCTGACTCGGAATCCCTATGAACCTGTATAATCATGACAACAGAGGTCATTAATGTTACTAACTTTATGAGGAAATCTTAATGGCATAGCTTTAAAAGGCAAGGTCCTTATCTTTTAATGTGCTAATGGCTAAAGCATTCCATGAAAGGTAATGTGTGTCCCCAGATAACTCTGACAAAAATGGCCTTTCCCCTCTCATAGAATGTCATCTGTAATGACCCAGTAGATTTAGTACCTTCCTTGAAGTAAGGAAGATCTGTCATTTAAGTCATTTAACTTTCCAGTGTCCCAGGCAATCTCTATAATTAAAAGAGGCAAAGGAATTCCCCATCTACATCATGGCTACACAATAAAAAACCATATCTGGACCCAAAATAAAGTCTTAACTATAGAGAAAATAACTCACCCTGGATTTATTATAATTATTTGATGGGACTTCACTGAGGTACAATCCCTCTCAAATAATGGGCAGCTACTTTAATTAATGCAGACATAAATGATAATGGTGACATTTAAAATCAAGCAAAAGTGAGACAAAGCAAAAGGATTCATTTGGTTTTAATGAGATATCATGTCATATGTGAAGCTTTCAAACATATTCCTACAGAGATGAGAGTGTTCCTGGGCAATATCTGAATTATAGCATCATCATAGTCTTGCCTTTTTTAGAAAATGGAGTCCCAACTCTTGGGTGAATATTGAGTATAGCTTTTGTACAAGAGATACCTGGGAGGTTCAGAAACATTCCACAATTACCTAACCTCTCTCCCCTTCCCCACATGTCAATTGAATCAATGGAGCAGAGAAAACATGATGGGAAGGAGAAGCTGCAGGTTTCCATGTCTGAGACATGCTTGCCTCTTCTCTCTAACTGAATTGAACAAATTTTGCTCTGTGGCAACAGGGTTAATACTAATTATTTCTCAGAAGCAGTCATCACCCATTATTCTATTTCCTTAGTTAGTCATTTAAGTACTTAGTAAGTTATCTATTTGTTTACTTGTTTGTTTATGCATTTATTTACTGACATCTATTTACCTCCATTCATTTTTTTCACTCATGTTCATTTATTTATCCATTTTATCCATCTATTCATCTATTCACTTATTTATCATTTTACTTATAGTTAGGGTTTATTTCATTGTGGGATGTTTTCTATAAGGAAACTCTTCCTTTGAATACAGATGTGCACCTGTTCTCCAATCTATAGAGCCAAAACAGAGGATTCTTAACGTTTTTGTGTCATGCATCTCTTCTGTAATCTGTTTAACTATAGAGACGCCTATTCCAAATAAGGATTTTTTAAAATTTTGTAACTGAAGGAAATGTCAGGTTCGAGTTTGAGTTTAATGAAAATAAACATGTCATTCCTCTCCTACCAAGGCCATAGACAGCCTTAAGTCTACCCACACACCCAAAGGGACCTCAGGTAAAGAAGTCTGTAGTCTGGGATACTAAGAGGTCAAATGGCTTAACTATGGACCCTTAACAGATACATAGTGACTCACATATTGGGTAGAATGTTAGACTTGGATTTTGAATCCATGTACTATCCAACTCCTGCTCTAATAAAGACTTTCTATTCACTTCCTTATCTCTCCCTAGCTAAATAACACTTGCTAACATCAGAGTGGCTACAATTATTGAAGTATCACTTTACTTGCTCCTATCTCTCCATTCTGTGCCTACATTGGGTCTCCTACAATGTGGCAACTTACATTTAAAACACTAAACTATATAATCAGCATTAGAGACCATTATGAATGTGTGTGTGTGTGTGTGTGTGTGTCAGTCAAGGAGGTTAAAGAAGGAAATGAGAAAAGAAGGGAATACGTACTTATAAAATACCTACTGCGTGCCAGGTGTGATAGTAGTTATTTTCTCCATTTTATACTTGAAGAAGCAGAGGCTGACAGAAGTGTCTGAGGCCAGGTTTGAACCCAGGACCTCCCGTCTCTAGGCCTGGCTCTCAATTCACTGAGCTACCCAGCTGTCCCTTTTTTAGGGACTTAAAAAAATAAAAGATAACCTAGGGTTCTGTAGTTCTGTATCTGTATGTGTGTTTTTCTTTCAGTCTCTCTATCTCTCTCTGTCTCAGTTTTCCTTGTTTTGGATTGTCAGCATGTATTCTCTGGATGGTCTCTCTTTCATTTTGACTGTGAAGCTACATGCCAAAAAGGGGCAGTAGAAGAAAACAAGTAGGATACAAAACGTTTGTGATGATATTGAGCAATCGCTTCCCCATGCATTTCGGTCAAGGAATGGGAGCTGATCTTAATGAGATACCTTTTTGAGGTATGGAATGGTTGGATTACTCTTCTATAAAGGTCTTTTAGTCTTTCCCAGTTCCAGTCTTGAGCCTTCCCATTAAAGGATATATTACTTGTATTCTACTTATATTCTGTGTGTCTCATGTACTTATTTATTTACATGTTGTCTCATCCATTAGAAAGTAAACTCTTTGAGTAGAGGCATTGTTATTGTATTTTTGCTTTTCTTCATATACCCAGAACTTAGAACAGTCTGGCTCAGAGAAGATAGACAATAAATGTTTGTTGAAATAATATTTTTGAATTATTTTGTGATATTTCAAGGATCAATGATTTACTCAATGTTGAAAATTTCTGATCTAATACATTAATACCATATCATAGTAGACTTTCTGTGAGAAAAAGAGAAGGGAAGG
>NW_025372073.1:0-5114 GCF_016433145.1 Gracilinanus agilis | reverse complement strand
ATATATATGTATATATATATATATAATATATTTATAGAGGCAGAGTCAAGTTGGCCATTTAGAAGCAGCAAAAGTTGAGTCCTCCATGAAAAACCTTCCACACCAATCAAAAACAAAGTGCTTCAAGGGGACAGAAAACCAAATGTAACAACAGGACAGAGCCTGGGGACCCTCTTGCCCTATTTAACTTAAAAGGTATGCAGAGAAGGTTGAAATCTCAGGTTTAAAGAAAAATTAAAAGAAGGAAGGTCCCAGGACCCTTTCCTCATTTACTTTGCTGAGACTTGGGAGGTTGCTGGGATCTCAGGCTGAGTGAGAGCTCCAGCCTAGAGGGAGTGCTCTGCTACTATAGCTACGTGAGGCTCAGGGCTCTGAACCATAGCTGGCATGGAGGCAGCAGGAGGAGAGGGGCAAAAAAGAAGGCTACCTGGTCTCAATTTTCAGCCAGCACTTCTCCATCATGGGCCTCTACCTCTGGAGGTTTTTGCCTCAAGGCACATCCAGCTCCTCAGATCAGCTCAGCCCAGCTTAATCCTGTCTAGCAATAGTATAAATAAGAAGCATTCAGAAGGCAGGGGAGCTCAGCCTCCAACATCCCTCCCCCCACCTAATGCTCTGAGACTTGTGGTAAGAATCTGACTGACTGGGATCCCAGGACAGAGGCTGCAACCATGGCATCATACCTTGGTACCACCACAAGAAGCTCAGGGCTTTGACAGGGCAGCTGGCAGGGAGGTGGCTGGAAGAAAGGAAGAGAGGAGGATGAAGGTAACTGTTGATCACTCTAAGAAGTGTTATTTATTTGTCTTTCTTTAAAACAAAGTTTAGGGTTCAGTTTAGAGGAGAAGGGAAGAGGATGTTTCCATAAATGATTGTGGTATAAAAACAGAAGTCATCAGTAAGAACTATTTTAAAAAATGGATCCTATCAACTGAAGCCCTATATACATATCTAATACAACAAAATAAATACAAACAACAAAACAAAGAAAATATGCATGATAGATTTTTTCCTAGCTGTCTATCATGATAGGTAAAGTTATATTTAGGTTAAAAAAAAGTTTGTATATGGCGTTCTTAGAAACTTTTTGATGTGACTACATAGGTTGAACAAATATGAAAATGCTTAGGAAGATTAATTTAATGAGAATGATTCAGCTGTTGGCAGTTATAAAATATAATATGCTGAGAATGGCTCTAATGCTGATGTATATAAATTGCCGATGGGTGAAAAGAATAACTGCATGAAATCTTTGTTGCAGAAGGAATGTTGGCATTCACTCCATATGTGAAAACAAAAAAGCTCCCTATTATTTGATGAGGACTTCAGAGCCCATGAGTAAGTTGGCTAGAAAATAGAAGCTTATTGTTACACAGTGTCACACAGTAATCAGTAAACAAAATGGATTGAAAACAAACACAATAAGATTTTCAGGTAATATGAGTGGAGAAAATGATTCTAAATTGAATTCATAACAGTAGAGATTTTATGTAGAATCCCTGGTCTAAGTCTTCATAGTCTCATGGACTTAGAAGGCTATCTGGTACAATCCATAGCTACATAAAAGTTTCATCTATATATAGTCAACAAGTGGTCATCTGGTTTCTACTTAAGAGATTTCTGGGAATGGGAAACCCTCCACCTTCTAAGGCATAATATTTTCTTTTTGGAGAGTTCTCACTTTTAAGAAGTTTTTTCCTTAAAGGCTCAAACCACCAGAACATAGCTGAAGAGAAAATGACCAACGAAACCCCATCTAATCATGCAGTTAACAGACTAGAATCAATTTTAGAAGGCTACTCATGCTAAAGTCTTACTAAGAAACTTCTTTTCTATGCCATCATAATCGTCCTGGAAGTAGGCTCCTCAGCTTCTTCACAGAGAGAAATGCTGTCTCAAGTGTACTACACATGTACCAGACGAGATCTTTTTGCTATTTAGTCATTTCAGCCTTATCTGTCTTTGTTACCCTGTTTTGGGTTTTCTTGACAGAGATACTGAAATTGTTTGCCATTTCCTTCTCCATTTCAATTTACAGATGAGGAAATAGAGGCAAACTGGGTTAAATGACTTGCACAGGGTCACACAAGTAGTAAGTTTTTGTGGCCACATTTGAACCTAATGAAGATGAGTCTTCCTGATTGCAGGCTGATAGCTCTATCCACGGTGTCACTTCTCTGACAATAAAGGGATCATTGTTGTGTGTCCATTTTGTAATCTAATCTGCTTCTCTGCAACTTCCATTTTTCTGGGGCCAAGTGGATCAATCTAATCCCTTTTCTATAGGATAGTTCTTCAAGAGCTTTTGAAGCCACCTAAATGTGTTTTCTTAAGTATTCTCTTTTCCAGGCTAAACACTAGTTCCTTCAATTGTTTTTCAAACAGTGTGAACTTAAGTTCTATCTTCCTGTTTTCCTTCTATGTATTTTTCTCTTTATCAACTTTTTTTCTAAAATGTGGTACTCAGAATCCAACACAACACTTCAGATGTGTTTTAACCAAGGCAGAGTAGAGAGGAATTGTTACCATTTTTTTGGCTCTGAACTCTGCTTTTCTTATTTTATATATATATATATGGAAATATTTCAGAGTCAAAATGAGAATGAAACAGTATAGTGTTCCACCGGCATATGTGACATAATTTTGACAAAAATTGGAATGTCAGCCACTAGTTCAGGGTCTAGTGAACTTAGAATTTTTTAGTTATTTTTTTGTTGTTGTTGTTGTTTTAAGCCCTTATCTTCTGTCTTGGCAGAAGAGTGGTAAGGGCTAGGTAATGGGAGTTAAGTGTCTTGCCCAGGGTCACACAGCTGGGAAGTGTCTGAGGCCGGATTTGAACCTAGGACTTCCCGTCTCTAGGCCTGGCTCTCAATCCACTGAGCTACCCAGCTGCGCCCCTTAGAATTTTTTTCCATTTATTAATATTTATTTTTTAGAAAAGTTAACATGGTTACATGACTTATGCTCTTACTTTCCCCTTCTCCCCCTGACCTCCCCCACTCCCATGGCCAATATGCATTTCTATTGGTTTTAACCCCTTAGAATTTTTAAGTGACCAGATTCTTTGATTCTTGAAGTATTTTCATTTGTGTGAAATGCACAGTTCTGAGTGAAATTCTGCCTTTGAATATAAGGTGAACAGGTCTTATTTTTTTAAATCAATATACATTCTCTGGCCACATCATTACCAGAATTTTAAAGATATTTAATTCAATTATTCAATTCAATATATTTATTTAGCATCTACTTTGTTTGAAGCACTGTGCAAGGCCCTAGGAATATAAAAACAATCAAACTGATACTCTAGGAGGCCATAGAATATATACTTGAGTTGAGGAGAGAGTTTAGAAGTAACAATCTAGGTTTAGGAGCTATCCATTTACAGATGCCAATTAAATGTATGAGAAAAGATAAAGACTCCAAAGGATAAATATATACTGAAAAAAAGTTAATCACTGTCATGGAGGATTTTCAATGAAGATTTAAACTTAAAGAGAGTTTCCTTATAGTTGTAAAATCTACAAGTGTTTGATATGTCATTTTACTTAAGATCACATCAACCTTAGAATTCAGAGGGGCTTCCATACTGGTCTACAAAGAGTCAAATAAAAGTAGCTCAACCAGTCTATGTAAGGGAAAATAAATTGATGAAAAAATGTCATCCAAAGTAAATATGCTATTGGATATATGGCACTTTGGGTTGGAAAAGGAATGAATGAAGTTTTATCAGAAGTTGACTGGAGGTGAAGTCAGGAAGACTGGCTCAAATCTGGCTTCAGGCACTAGCTATACTACTCTGGGCAAGTTATTTAACCTGTGCCTGCCTCAGTTTCCTCATTTCTACAATGGAGATAATAATCAGGCCCAGAGAGATTAAGTGACAACACAAGTTCATTCAGATAATTAGTGCAAGAAACAGGGCTTGTCTCTTTGATACCAAATCCAGCACTCTTCACTACATCAAAGCTGGACTTTGGAAAAGGAAAAATGGTTTGAGTTTTAACTGTAGATCTTTATTTTTTTCTAGCTAAGCCCAGACATACATTTTTCTTAAAGTGAAGAGTTGTATGTTCACTTTTGTTGTAATAGTGGTTTCAATAGAAATCCAGTATAAAATTCAAGCATCTCTTCTCTTCTTGGTTTTGACTTCCTTCCTCAAATGCGAATCTTTTATAGTCAGCTCTCTTCTATTGGTGCTGCTGAGAGTGTTGCTTCTGGTTGGAGAGGAAGCAATGGTATCCCCAGCTTCCTCTAAGCTTGTTGCCTGACTGATGTTTGTGATAGCAGCTCCTGCTCCACATTCTTTATATTTCCCTCTCAGCTTCTTCTTCACACAGCTTTGCTCAAGTTATTGTTACCAGTCTTTGCTATTTAGAAAAATGTTATCTTCTTTCAAATACTATTTTAGTAATTCCTTGAAGCATTTCATGCCCACCTCTCCTTCCATCAAGGCTCTACACACAAGCTTCTTTGGTATCTCTTCAGCATTCTCCTGGGATAACCTTCTATCAATAGAAACTGAATCTTGGTATTTTTTCAGAGAGGTGGTTTTAATACTTTGGCATCAGTATTCCTCTGTGCTCAGAACATAAATATCTCTGAGGAAACTCTCCCTCAAAATGAATTTTATGATTCAAGTTAAAATTTCCTATTTATACTTTAATTTGACTAGTTATAATAATTTTGTAAATTTGGTTTGTTTTGAAGAATTAGAAATCTAAATATGTAGAGATTAAAATTGTGTCATATCTCTGTCTCCCCCATGCAATTCTAGCAAAAGAGAACATTTTGTTAAAAACATATATACGGTATATAAAATTTTACTACTCCATAAAAATGATGAGCAGGCTAATTAAAAAAAAAACCACACACATATTGAAGAACCTCCATGAAATTAGGAAGAGTGAAACAAGCAGAAACAAGAAAACATTATATACAGCAACAGAAATATTACTTGAAGAATAACTTGCACATGCCTACTTCTAGAGAAAGGACTGATAAATAGAAACAAACAAGACATAGTTTTATATGTACCTGTATCTTTTTGTCAAATGATGCCTTCTTTAGTATCAGGAGAGTAAGAAGGGAGATGCCTGGGGACTTTATTGTAACAA
>NW_025372072.1:0-3193 GCF_016433145.1 Gracilinanus agilis | reverse complement strand
CTTAATCCCAGTTGCCTAGCCCTTACTCTTCTTTTGCCTTAGAACTGTTTTAGTATCATTTCTAAGATGGAAGATAAGGGTTAAAAAAGAAAGGAATGCCTTCTTTAGTGCAAGGTGGGGAGGAAGAGAGAGAGAGGCAATTGGGAACTTTAATGTAACAAAAAAATTATTTTTTTCAAAGAAAGAAAGAAAAGAAAAAGAATTCATCTCCAACTCTTTATTCCTCCTCCTACCATCCAAGAACAGAGCTCTCCACTAACATTAAGGGTTCTTAACCTGGGGTAGGGGGTTGTGAATTTGATTTAATATACATACATATATTTTGATGGCTATATTTCAATATAATTGGTTTCCTTTGTAAGCCAATGTACTTCATTTTCTGAATTTAAAACATCATTCTGAGAAGGAGTCCATAGACTTAACCAGGTTGTCAAATGGTTCCATGACCAAAAAAAAAAAAAAAATGCTTAAGAATATGTAGCCTAGACTATTACGATAGTCTCCTTAAAAGTCTTCTGGTCTTTACCCTTTCTCCTCTCCAATTTATCCTTTGTATGAATGCCTGAATAATCTTCTTTATGCATAAATCTAGTCATGTCCCTCCACTGCTTAAACATCTTCAATGGCATCTCATTGATTAGTGATTAAAAATTCAAACAACTCTTCTGGTATTCAAGACGCTCTATAATCTGGGGTCACCCAACCTTTCCAGCTGCATCTTCACACCTAGTATATATAACCTAGCCAAATTTGGCAATTATCTGTTTCCGGAACACTTTTGACTCCAGAACTGGTACCATACCACCTAGCTACACATCCCTCTTTGCAGAAATAGGGGACTATGAGTAGGGAGCATCATATATGCCATTAGGCAGGATTGATGTCAAGTCTTGTCAAAAAGTCAGTAAGCATTTAGTAAGGGCTTACTATATTGGCAGGCACTGTGGCAACTGCTGGGGTCGAAGATGCAAGCAAAAATAAAGATGGTCTCTGTCTTCAGGAACCTAATATTCTAACAAGGAAGACAACACATAAGAGGGTGGGAAAGAGTGGAAAGTACCAAAGGGTAGGGTGGCAAAGTCTGGAAAGCAAAGCATAACTGAACTGAGTCCTTCTTCAAAATGGAGATTCTGGAAGAAATTCCCCTGTGGGAGAAAGATATACAGTGATAGAAGGTTGTATTGGTTGGTAGGTTTTACTAAACTCATTTTTCCCCCCTCTTTCTTTTAAAATCTTTGTTACAATGGATGGCTCTCAGCAGGGAGTGGGGTGAAATATATGTGGAAATAAAGGTGATATAAAGAGAAAATATCAACTTTAAAAAAGAAAGAAAAACAAAAATGGATACACACACATACACACACACAAACCTTCAGTCTTTAGTCATATATTAGTCCCTGTTTTTATTCAGTCATTTTAGTCATGTCTAACTCTGTGATAACATTTGGGGTTTTCTTGGCAAAAATACTAGAGTGGTTTACCATTTCCTTCTCTAGTTCATTTTAAAGATGAGGAACTAAGCAGAGTTAAGTGACTTGTCCAGGGTCACAGAGAGTGTCTGAGGTCATATTTGAGCTCATGAAGATGAGTCTTCCTGATTTTCTAAGTCTAGTGTTCTAGCTACTATGCCACTATACACCTAATCCAATTATTTCTTTTTTCTTTTTAAATTTTTTCTTTAAACCCTTACCTTCTGTCTCAGCATCATTTCTAAGACAGAAAACCGGTAAGGGCTAGGCCAGTGATGGGCAACCTTTTGAGCTTGGTGTGTCAAAATTCACCAAAAAAAATGAACATAACTCGGGTGGCATGTCACTTCAAGGAAAACACTGTAATTTCATGATATTTATAGTTTAAATAACAAAAATGTATAAGTGTAATATATAACTGTATTTAATAAACCAAAATAGGTAAATTAATATAGGTAGAATTGTCATCTATAGTACACAGTGTCTACACTGCACTATAGCAAATGTTTCATCCTCGGCATGCAGCCCCGTATTTCTCTGTATGTGGCCACCTTTCATCGAAAATGGCTACTCATGACACAAGTGTCATAGGTTTGCCATCACTGGGTTAGGTAATTGGGGTTAGTGACTTGCCCAAGGTCACACAGATAGGAAGTGCCTGAGGCCAGATTTGAAAAGGATCCTCCAAATTCCAGGCCTGGTACTGTGATAATTAGATTAAGTCTACACTGCCCATCTTTAGATTTAATCACCAAAGGTGAGAACATCTCCAATTTTGGGAGGTCCATAACCCATGTGTGCTAGAGTGGGTGATGAATCAGAATCAACTGACTCTTATTCTATCCTCTTTTCATCTCTCTACTTCCACTCTCTCCTATATTTTGTAAATAAACTTCCATAAAAGTCATTTTGACTTGAGATTATACCTTAATTGGGGAAATTTTCCCTGGGGACCACCTTTTAATATATTCCACTAAAACCCCCTTTTCACCCTTACAGTACTCTATCTACTGGGCTAGCTGGCTGCTTCTCCAATGATCCCTTTATTAGCATCTCCTACCTTCCAGCCCATCAACCCTTATCCCTTCTTTATCCACAATGAACATCACTACTCTGCTCTCCAAATCGAATTGGCAAAGCACAGTGAAGAAAGCTGCATTGTTGCAACATAGGAAAGAGTCTTTAATATTTGCTGTCAGCCAGACTTGCAACAGGTTGGTTAAAACATGGTGCCAGTGAGGCCACAGTATGGTGCTAATGAAGCCAACTTTGCAGGTTGAATTCCCACCTGCTCGGAGCCACCCCAGACTATTGTAACCTCAGCCAGCCATAGAGCAACAGTACTGTGTCACTAGGGTGATGAGATGAGGGGGTGTGGATGCCTCAGTACCACCTCACTCCCCAGAAAACAAGCCAAGGCGCCTGACTCTAGGGGTCCGGAGGCTTGTTTCTTGCTCCTTGTCTTTTTATTTTGGTGACTCTTCCCCAACTTTTCCAAAAGGAGGAAAAGGCAAGGAAAGCGGTCTATGTGCTTCGGAGTTCAATCGCACATACCTATGTACAGAAGTAGGTAGAAGGAGCACATTGATTTTGATAGAATAAGGGAAGTGAATCAATCAACAAATATTTTATTATGTGCCTAGTCTGTGCCACTCACTGTTCTAGCAATAAATATAAAAGTAAAGTGTGATCAGTCTGAGAAGATAGGCTGAAGTTAGCCTATT
>NW_025372071.1:0-5547 GCF_016433145.1 Gracilinanus agilis | reverse complement strand
AAGGGGTTAGTTGAGGTACCACCTCACACCTAGCAGATTGGCCAATATGGCAGCAAAGGAAAATAACAAATGTTGAAGGGGATGTGGCAAAATTGGGACACTAATGAATTGCTGGTGGAGTTGAGAATTAATCCAGCCATTCTGGAAGGCAATTTGGAAATATGTGCAAAGGGCTATAAAAGATTGCCTGCCCTTTGATCCAGCCATACCACTGAGATAATAAGGAAAAGTATTTGTACAAGAATATTTATAGCCATGCTCTTTGTGGTGGCAAAAAATTGGAAAACAAGGGGGTGTCCCTTGATTGGGGAATGGCTGAACAAATTGTCATATATGCTGGTGATGGAATATTATTGTGTTCAAAGAAATGATGAACTAGAGGAATTCCATGTGAACTGGAACAACCTCCAGGAAATGATGTAGAGTGAGAAGAGCAGAACCAGGAGAACATTGTACACTGAAAGTGAAACATTGTGAAACTATCCACTGTAATGGACTTTAGTACTAGTAGCAATGCAACAATCCAGAACATTCCTGAAGGACTTAAGAGAAAGAATGTTATCTACACTGAGAGAAAGAACTATGGGAATAGAAACGCAAATGAAATGCTTATGACTTATGACTTATCGCTTGTTTATATGGATATAGGATTTGGGATTTCAGTTCTATGGTAAAAATGAATAATATAGAAATAGGTATTAAGTGATAATATTTGTACAACCCAGTAGAATTAGTTATTGGCTTTGGGAGGGGGAGAGGGAAGAAGGAAGGGGGGAAATGAGTCAGGTAAACATGGAAAAAATATTTTTAAAAGAAAATTTAAATTAAGAAAAAAGAAAAAGAAAGTAAGGGTTTAAAAAAAAGTATCTAGGAGGCAGATAGGTGGCTCAGTGGATTGAGAGCCAGGGCTAGAGATTAGAGGTCCTGGGTTCAAATCTGGCCTCAGACACTTCCTAGCTGGGTGACCCTGGGCAAGTCACTTAACCCCCATTGCCTTGGCCTACTGCCCCCCTTTCCAGAAAAAAGGAAGATAAGGTGTTTTTTGTGTGTGTGTCTATTATATTCCAGGCACTATAGATGCAAAGACAAAAACTGAAATGGTTCCTGTCTCCAAGGAGTTTATATCTAATGGAGAGGGAAACAATATCAACCAGTCAATCCAATCATCAACAGGTATTTATTGGCCATCTGCAATTTCCCAGAAGCAGCTGTATGGCTCAGTGGATAGTGTGCTGGGTCTGGAGTCAGGAAAACCTGAGTTTAAATCCTACATCAGAAATTATGACCTGAGCAAGACATCTTAATCTGTCTGCTTTAATCTACTAGTGAAGGAAATGGCAAACCACTCCAGTGTCTTTGCCCAGATAAGTCCACAGTCGGTATATTTGTGCTATGATTCACAGGGTCACATGGAGTCAGATACAACTGAACAACAACAGCGTTCCAGGCTCTGTACTAGACACTAGTACTAAATAGAAGGACAAAAAAAATCAAAAAGATTTTTTTAAAAAGCCAAAAAGCTCTTGGGAAATTAGGAGAGACTCGTTGAAGGAGATAGCCTTGGAGCTGAGTTGTATTTATTGTCATGTAAAACACACTTCCATATTCATCATTGTTGTAAGAGTACATTCGAACATAGCCAAGACCCCAAAATAAAACACTGATAACACGGATATTTCACAAATACACTGATGGGAAAGAGAACTCCCACAGTTCTTTCTCTGGAGGTTGATAGTATTCCCCGCCAAAACTTTTCCCCCAGTTTGTTGTTTTCCTTCTAATCTTGATTACATTAGTTTGTACAAAACCTTTTTAATTTAATATAATCGAAATTACTCATTTTATATCTTGTAATGTTCTTGGTCTCTTATTTGGACATAAATTCTTCCCTTCTCCAAAGATCTGACAGATAAACTTTTCTGTGTTCCCCTAATTTCATTATGGTATCACATTATATCTAAATCATATACCCATTTTGACCTTATCTTGGTATAGGGTGTAAGATATTGATCTATATCAGTGATTCCCAAAGTGGGCGCCACCGCCCCCTGGTGGGTGCTGCAGTGATCCAGGGAGCGGTGATGGCCACACTTTTTTTTTGTATTACATTGTATTCTGAATTCAATAAATTTCCAGGGGGCGCTAAGTAATATTTTTTTCTGGAAAGAGGGGCAGTAGGCCAAAAAAGTTTGGGAACCACTCTATACCTAGCTTCTGTCAAACTGTTTTCCAATTTTCCCAGCATTTTCTGTTAAGGAGGGAGTTCTTATTCCAAAAACTGGGGTCTTTGGGTTTATCAAACACAAGGTTGCTAAAGTCATTTATTCCTGTATATTGTGTATCTAATCTATTCCATTGATCCATCATTCAATTTCTTAGCCAATACCAAACTGTTTTGCTTATTGCTGCTTTATAGTACAGTTTAAGATCAGATACTGCTAGGCTACCTTCCTTCACATTTTTTTCCATTAATTCCCTTGATATCCTTGACCTTCTGTTCTTCCAGATGAATTTTATTATTTTTTCAAGTTCTATATAATAGTTATTTGGTAGTTTGATTGGTATGGCACTGAATAAGTAAATTAATATAGGTAGAATTGTCATTTTTACCATATTAGCTTGGCCTATCCATGAGCAATGAATATTTTTCCAATTGTTTATTTTTTGTTTGTTTGTGAAGGACTTTATTTTTTTTATTTTAAATGTATTTATTTAATTAATTTAGAATATTTTCCCATGGTTACATGATTTATGTTCTTTTCCTCCTTCCTCCATCCCCACTCCCGTAGCCAATGAGCAATTCCACTGGGTTTTACATGTATCATTGATCAAGACTTATTTCCATATTATTGATATTTGCAATAGAGTGTTTCCAATTGTTTCCAGTTGTTTAGATCTAACTTTATTTGTGTGGAATTTATAATTGTGTTCATATAATCCCTGGGTTTGTCTTGGCAAGTAGATTCCCAGGTATTTTATATTGTTTAGAGAGATATTTATTTATTTAGAATTTTTTTTTTTGCCATGGTTACATGATTCATGATCTTTCTCATCCCTCTTCCCTCCCCCTTCCCAGAGCTGACAAGCAATTCCACTGGACTAGACACGTTAGAGAGATTTTAAATGAAATTTCTCTTTCTAACTCTTGTGGATCCAAATCTCGAAGGAAGTGAGGGACACTATGGGCAAAGACACGGGGACAAAAAGGCAGGGATGGGAAATGGAATGTCCTCTACAGAGAATAAATCATAAGTAGCCAATTTGCCTAGAACACAGAGTGCAGGAAGGATGTGTATGTGTATGTCATCAGCCTTAAAAGATAAGTCAGAGCCTTCTTGGTTTGTCTCATTCCTCTCCCAGCATGTTCCTTTCCTCCCTTTCTCCTTCTAATTGCTACTTCTAACAATCTCCCCCTCTTCCCCTTCCTGCCTCTGGAGATCCCCCTTCCTTCGGAGACAGAGCTTCTCCAATGGCCCTTGAGGAAGATGGAGTGGGGGGACCCCTTGGGCATCCTGACTCACTTATGGCCAAGGATGCAGTATATGGGATAAGGGGGTGCTGAATCCTAACTGAGTGGGGAGAATAATGAGACCACTTGGGAGGGAGTGAGGAATAGGACAGATTGACTTTCAAGATGGAAACCCTAAAGAGAAGGCTTTCCACTCCATCCTCTTCCCCTTTATCTCCCTTTCTCTACCCTTTACTGGAAAGAGAATTGGACAAGGAGGCATTGCAGTCATAACCAGAACGATGGACTTGGAGCCAGGAAGATCTGGGTTCAAATCCTACCTCCTACACTTACTAGCTGTGTCTCCCATCATAAGTCACTTACCCCTGTGACTCAATTTCCTTATCTGTAAACTGAGAAAGTTAGAGTCAATAGTGATGAAGTTGGAGCCAGGAAGATCTGGGTTCAAATCCTACCTCCTAGACTTACTAGTTGTGTCTCCCATAATGAGTCACTTACCCCTACAACTCAGTTTCCTTATCTGTAAACTGAGAAAGTTGGAGTCAATAGTGATGGACTTGGAGCCAGGAAGATCTGGGTTCAAATCCTACCTCCTACACTTACTAGCTGTGTCTCCCATCATAAGTCACTTATCCCTACAACTCAGTTTCCTTATCTGTAAACTGAGAAAGTTGGATTTAAAAGTCTTTAAGGTCCAAATTTAGGATCTTATGACTGAAGCAGTAAGCCCAGGTCCCAGTCCAAGCTGTGTCTAGGCTTCCTATGCATCTTTGAGGAAGTCATCCCACCTCTCTGAGCCTCAGTTTCTTCCTCTGTGAAAAAGGATGACTTTAAAACCCCTTCTGGCAATAATATTCTATGGTTTTAACAAAAGCTAATATTTATATGGATTTCAGAGTTCTTCATAGTACATGTTATCTCATCTGATCTCATAACAGCCCTGGGAAATAGGTGCTAGTATTACCCCCATTTTCCAGCTCAGGAAACTGAGGCTTATAGAGATCAAGTGACTTGTTCATGGATCTCACAGTGAATAAGCTGGGATTCAACCCAGGCTTCCCAAGTCCCAGCCCAGCTCTGTATTCTGGGCCACCTAGATGCTTGCTGCACTAGTGAAAAAGGCAGAGACCTGGTACTCCTTGCAGAATATATGAGAGGGGAAGCCTGGCTTAGGAAGGAGAAGATCTGGATTGAAATGCAGGGCAGACTCAAAAAGCAAAGAAAATAAATTATTTAAAGAGCATGAAGTCAGTTTGGGAACAAAGCCACATAGAAGGAATGAGCTCCGGTCATGGAGGGCCCAGAAGAGCCCAGAAGCCTTCCATTAGAAGGGAGCCGGGCACTTTGTGGGTTTGTAGAGATGAGCCAGAGAAGGCAGGCAGAGGAGATGTGCGAATAGGAAACAAGAATGCAGAGGAAGGGCAGCGGCTGGGAGGGCAGAGAGCAGAGAAGGGAGCCCCAGTATGGAGACTCCCCATGATGGAGTCTCCCATTGGGTACGTGAGCCTCCCTTGGAATGGTGTCCTCCATCATTTCTCTCTTTAAAAAGTGCGATCAATGTGTGGCGTTTTTGCATTGTGGACATTTACGGATCACTCCCATTCCATGAGAGGACACTTGGAACCAAGTCAAAAAAATAAGTCAAACTAAAAATATAGTGGCCTCATTGGAGAAGGCTGATAATATTTCAAATCTGTGCCATCTTCCCACATCTTTATTTTATCATTAAAAAAAAATAACAAATACTTATTCTTCCTCTAACCTCCCATCCCACTGGAAAGAAACAAATTCTTTGCAACAAATGTACATAGTCAAGCCAAACCAATTTCCTCTTTGGTGATACGCCCCCCCAAAATAAAATAAAATAAATAAAATAAAACGAATGAAAATAATGAATAAAATGTACAAATGTATGTGTATCTATATGGATATATATATTTGTGTATAAATAAGGTACACATATATAGGATACAAATATATAAAATAATTAGCATGTACATCTTATTCTGCAATTATATATAATTTATATATATTTAAGTATACATAAATCATTTCTATATATACTCCCACATATATAC
>NW_025372070.1:0-7055 GCF_016433145.1 Gracilinanus agilis | reverse complement strand
GAGAGAGAGAGAGACAGACAGACAGACAGACAGACAGACAGACAACTAATTTCCTGTGGGTCTTATGTTGAATTTAATCCTGGACTCTGGAAGAGAAAGGAATTTCCCTCTGTAGGTCTGAGTTCATTTCTTTATTTACTAGAACCTTAAAAATACCACAGCAAAACAAAACAGAGGCAGCAAAAAGACTATAATGCAGAGTTGTGAGACTGGCTTTTGTGGTGCATGGAGGGAGTTCTCCAAGGATCCCACTGTATTCCATTCCATCTAGCCCGAGAGGTTCGTGCCTAGGCTGCCTGTGCTGGTCAGTACTAACCACTTCTAGCAATCCGCCTTTCTTTCCATGGCTCTCCACCTTGCTAGAGAAGGGGACATAAACCTCTTTCTGCACTCAATGGGCGAGGGTCCACATCCACTCCCAGCTCTCCCACTCCCCAGCAGACACATTTTCTGGGAAGACAAACAAGGGGAATTGAAAGGGGAGAAAGAATCTATAAAAATTCTTCATGTCCTTTGTTGGTTACCCCTCTAACCCCGCTAGTTCACCCTGATTCCTCTGGGTACATTGGTCTGTCTTTATTTTTACAGCTGCATAGAGGTTTCCTTGCCACCATGAGCATCCTCTCTAGACACATGAGCTAGACATGCGGCCATGGAGATCCTGCTGAAAGTCAAGACTTTACCTCCATTGTTAGCTCTGGCTCTGCTTGCTAATGAAGCAACATGATATAAGGGGACTCACCCAACTTAATGCAGGGGATGGAATCTGGGATCCGAAGCCAGAGGACATGTGCCCAGATCCTTTCTCTGTGGTGTTAGGCAGGTTGTTCAACTTCCCCAAGCTAGATTGGACTAGATGTTGGACTAGATGGCCTGTTAAGATCTCTTCCAGCTCTAGACCTACGGTGCTCTCACAGAGGAAGGAATAATAGACTTAAGAACCATGCAAGGGGACAGTTTGATGGCTCAGCCCGCTGAGAGCCAGACCCAGAGATAGGAGGTCCGGGGCCACCTGGGAAAATCACTTAACTAACCCCCATTACCCAGCCCTTACTGCTCTTCTGCCTTGGAACCAAATCACAGTATTGATTCTTTTTTTTTTTTTTTTTTTTTAAACTTTTACCTCCCTCTTGGAGTCCATACTGTGCATTGTCTCCAAGGCAGAAGAGTGGTAAAGTTAGGCATTGGGGGTCAAGTGACTTGCCCAGGGTCACACAGCTGGGAAGTGTCTGAGGCCAGATTTGAACCTAGGACCTCCTGTCTCTAGGCCTGGCTCTCAATCCTCTGAGCAACCTAGCTGACCCCCACAGTATTGATTCTAAGATGGAAGGTAACAGATTTTTTTAAATCATGCAAGACCTGGGGTCACTCCTATCATTTATTGGCTGAGTGATCCTGTACAAGTTATTTAAACTTTGCTTGCTCCCATTTTTTCTGGAGATAGAGTAGCTGGGTGGTACAGGGAATATAACACACCTGCCCTGGAATTAGGAAGACTCATCTTTCTGAGTTCCAAGTTGGCCTCAACCACTTCCTAGCTGTGTGATTCTGGATAAGTCACTTAACCATGTCTGCTTCAGTTTTCTCATCTGTAAAATGAACTGGAGAAGGAATGGCAAACCACTCTAGTATTTCTGCCAAGAAAACCCCAACTGGGACCACAAAGAGTTGGCCATGATTGAAAAACTACTCAACAACAAAAATGGGCTGATAATAGTCTACCTCCCAGGGTTGTTGTGAGGATCAAATGAGATACTATTTTCTAAAGAACCCAACGCCTAGTAGGCACTTATTAAGTACTTGCTTCTTGCCTTCCTACATAGAGGGAGTAACTGAAAAATTGTTGTTTATAGTTACTAAGCAAGTTTAGTTAGTGATACTGATAAATTCCTTCAATCAATAGGTTTTAAATATGCCATATTAAATCTTATCAATAAATAAATATGAATTATATCATTATAATAGATATATGATCATTCTACATACATTATTAGATAAGCGTATATTGAAAATCCTTTTCTAAACTTAAATGCTGGGTAAATGTTAGCCATTATTCTTACTAACCTGGAGCCATTGTTCTTCCCCAGTTTGTCCATCGGCCAAGTGTCCAGCACCTGCTGTGGGTAACAGGGCCTATCCTGCAGAATGGAGGGCCAGAATCTTTTAGCCAATTGATGAGTATTCTCTCTGAGCTCCTGTGTGGTTACCCAGAGGGGGGTGGCTCCAGAGTATTTTCTTATAACTGGTATGAAGACAACAACTACAAAGCCTTCCTGGGCATAGATCCTTCAAGAAAAGATCCAGTCTATTCTTATGATAAGAGAACAAGTAAGTTTTCTTTTAAATCTTTGGGTCCTTCCTTATCCACCAGGTTGATTTATTTGGTTAGGTTCTCCTGGGCTGTGGTTGGGAATCCTATGTTGGTTTTAACACTTTGACTTCCTTGGATGATCTTGGGCAAATGGCTTCACCTTTGTGTGTGTGTGTGTGTGTGTGTGTGTGTGTGTGTGTAGTGGGGGAATGGAAGAGGGACCTCTATTTTCCCACTGATGAAAGAACAGTAATTGTAAAGTATTTTGGACATGAGCCATGGATTGAGTTGAGCCTTGGCTGGAAAAAACAGAGGGGCTATTGGCCACTGATTTAATTGAATTAGGGTCAAATTCTAGAGGAAAAGATGGAGGAAGGGTGAATTGGAAAGCAGGCCAGAATTTGAAGCAAAACTCAGGTCAGAAGGGCCTTGGCAAGTCAACATGACTGTGGGTGTTTTGACAAGCACAATGCGAATGAGATCTGTGTGTGCAGCCTTGGCTAACTTTCTAGATGCCAAAGCCCTGCCAGGGAACTTCCCCCACCCTTCACTCTTTCTTTCCTGGCTCTTATAACAACAGGGAAAATGAGTACCATGACCTAAAAAAATGGAATAAGGCAGTGGGAGAAGTGCCAGCCATAGCTGGCCTTGTTTCATCAATAATAGTGTTAAGCCGAGTCAAATCAACAAATATTTATTAAACATCTACTGTATGCCAAGCATCGTGCTCAATATTGGGTTTATACAAAGAAAGGAGAAAAATAACCCCAAATATCTCTGCCCTCAAGAAGCTTATATTCTGATGGGCTAGGCAACTTGGTCCATACAATTAGGTTCATAGAACATATGTACAGCGTAGATGGAAGGCAATCTAAGAGAGGAAGGGACTGATGGCTCAGGATGCCTTAGAAGGACCTTGGCCTAGAACTGTTGGATAAACAAGGATGACTAAAACTGTCAATGTCTTTATGTTGCCCTTCCCCGTTTGCCTCTGTACCTCCTTTCCTTGGGGTGCGGGGGGGGGTGGGGGGGATAATGCCCTTTTTGTCTCTTGGGCTAATCACCAGAAATCTTTTCAATTCTTCTCTTCTAAAGTCGGAAATAGAGCAGGGCAACCCCCAGCATTCATTTTCAGTGACAAGGCCTTGACTGAGCTGTACTAGGGCATTTGGTTACTTGCTAATGAGGAGCTTGTTATTGTATGAGCCCAGCCTGTTAGCTCAGGTTATTTGTCCAGGCCTTCAGTTCTCAGTGAATGGGGCCTGGGATTTCGACATGATAATGACTGTGCTTGGTGATAAGCCTTTGGGCAGAGCGGATATGGTTCCATCAACCCTGTCTTCCTCTCTCCTGGCAGCATCTTTTTGTAATTCATTGATCCAGAACATGGAAGCAAACCCTTTAACTAAAATAGCCTGGAGGGCAGCAAAGCCCTTGCTGATGGGAAAAATCCTCTTTTCCCCCGATTCCCCTGCTGTGCATCGGATATTAAAGCATGTAAGCCTCTTCTCTCCTCACCCTTCATGCCTTCTTACCTTGGGCCCCTCCAAAGGATGGGGAATTTTTCCCCATCTGTTTTATTTGCCCCTTCTCTTCCTCGTGTTTATTTTGGGCTGGTGGGTTATTGGGCTTTCCTTCTTCCTCCCCTTTCACTTGTTCCTTGGCATGGGCCATGCAATTTTGCCTCAGCATCTCAGGCCCAGAATCTCAATCTGTGATGAAGTCTCCCCACTAGACATCTGAGTTCTATCCGTCTTGGAAGTGTGTGTTGTTCCTACTCTCAGCTAGTTCAAATGGCCAATTTGTCTGTCCTAGCTGGGTGAGGAGGACATTGGTGTTGACTGGAGGAGAGAGGGGGAGGAACCAGCTCACCAACTTAACGAAACCAAAATGTTTCATGGAATGCAGGGAGACAATAACACCATCAATATCCCATGGACCATTGTGGGTAACAAAAAAAGCATTAGTTACTGTCAGTCAGGGATCCTGAGAAATGGTAGTCTGTTCTGGGAAATCTCAATAGACCGAGAAATCTTTAGGTTGATGTAGAAAAGGAAAAACCCTTCTGTGAAAGGCCTCTCCCAAATATTGAGACCACCCTGACAGGTGTGTTAGAGAACCACGGAAGTAATTTCATGTGCTCTCTCTCTCTCTTTTTTCTCCTTGCTCTCTCCTTGTTCCTTTGTCTGTGTGTCTTGTTTTCTCAGGCCAATTCGACTTTTGAAGAACTGGATCGTGTTAAAAAGTTTCTCAAAGCTTGGGAAGAAGTAGGGCCTCAGATCTGGCGTTTCTTTGACAACAGCACACAAATGACCATGATCCGAGTATGGGATGTTCTTGTGTGGTGGGGGAGGAAGGGAGCCAGATAAGAAAGAAAAATTGGGTCCTCAAGAAAGGGTCATTCAAGTTTTTAAATGAAGATAAAAATATAGCAAGCATGGCCCCCAAAATCTGTGTTCCTGTGGTGCTACCTCTGATCCAAAAGTCATGGAGAGGAAGCAGGATGTAGTGATTATATTTAAGCCAAGTCGACAAACATTTAATAAACATCAGCTATGTGCCAGGCACTGTGCTGAATGCTGGGGATACAAGAAAAGACAAAAAATAGTCTCTGCTATACAGGAGCTCACAAGTGAATAGGGAAGACAACAAACAAATAGCTACATATGGGGGCAGCTGGGTGGCTCAGTGGATTGAGAGTCAGGCCCAGAGATGGGAAGTCCTCGTTTCAAATCTGGCCTCAGATACTTCTTAGCTGTGTGACCTTGGGCAAGTCACTTAACCCCCGTTGCCTAGCCCTTACTACTCTTCTGCTTTAGAACCAATACCCAGTATTATTTCTAAGATGGAAGGTAAGGGTTTTAAAAAAACAACAAAAAACAACTACATACAAATAGGCTACAGAGAGGATAAATTGGAGAGAAAGCAGAAAGAAAGCAGTAAGATTAAGGAGGATCAGAAAAAGGATTTTAGTTTGGATGAGACTTGGAAGAAATTAGGGAAGCCAAGAGGCAGGGATAAGGAGGGGGAGAGTTCTAGGCATGAGGCTTTGATTCAAGAAGACTTGTGTTTGAATCCTGCCTCAGATACTTAGTTCCTGTGTGACTCTGATCAAATCGCTTAACTTCTCTTGGCCTCAGTTTTCTCATTTGTAAAATTAAGGGATTGATCTCCAAGGTCCCTTCTAGCTCTGAAACTGTAATCTTATGATCTATAAAACTTCAGAGCATACCACTGAGGTCACCTAGTTTTGATAGGAAATATGTGAAATGAATGTCAAGGAAATATCCAAACATAATGTTCTAACCAAGAGGAAAATCCCAAGGTCTCTGGCACTTATGAAGATTTGAGAAGGCTTCAATCATCCTAGAAGGGGGCTCCTTCTCAAATTGGCTACCCTCATGGGAGTCAGGGTGGGTTGCACCTTGCAAGGTGGTTGGATTTTGTAGGAATGTCTTCCAACACAGTCAAGAAAGGTGTATTAAGTCTCTTCAAATTGGACTAGTTGAGAAAGAAAAAATATCCCATAGATATTTTGTTGTTGCTTTTTTTCCTTCTTGGAAGACTATTACATTATGGGTAATAACTAGGTTTTGGTGGATCTGCTTAGGGACGAGTTACTCTGTTGTAAAGTTCCCTCTTATGGTACCACAGTACCTTAAGTCTACTTGTTAGAGTCTAGAATAAAACTCATCTACCTGCTAAAGGGGCTTGGGTATCTCTGTCCTCAAACACCATGAAGTGGGGAGAACCTCGAGAGCTAGGACAGAGGTAGTGTGGGTACAGGAGAGAGAGTTGTGGAGGGGTGAGGGAAGGAGGAGAGGGAGAGAGAAAGGAAAAAAGGAAGAAATAAAGGAAAGAAGAAAGTGAGGGAGAGAAAGAAAAGAAGAAAGTATAAGTGAAAGAAAGAAAAAAGTAAGAAAGAAGGAAGTTAAAGGAAGGGAGAAAGAGGAGATAAAGAAGGGAAGAAGAAAAGAGAAAGAAAGGAAGGAAGGGAGAGAGGGAGAGAGAGAAATTAATTTTGGTTCAAATCCCAGCTCTGAAAGTTTTTACCTGAGTGACTTTGGATAAGTCATTTAATTTCTCTGAGCCTTGATTTCTTCACCTATAAAAAGAGAGGAATTGGATTAAAGGGACATCGGAGGTCCCTTCTAGATCTAAACCTAGGGCAAAAAGATTGCTGTAAAAATGGCAAATACATTTTTCTTGTTCCTTATTTAGGATACTTTGGAGAACCCAACAGTGAAAAGTTTTGTGAACAGACAGCTTGATGAAGGAGGACTCACAGCAGAAACCATACTTAACTTTCTCTATAATGGACCTCAGGAGGGCCGGCCTAAAGGCATGGCCAACTTTGGCTGGAGGAATGTCTTCAACTTCACTGATGGCATCCTTCGTCTGCTTCATCAGTACATGGAGGTAAGAGTGAACAAATCCTTGCAGCTCTCCATAACATACACACACCAAAGAACTCCCTGGAAAATAGGTATAAGAGATCCCTTAAGAGGGTGGCAGCAGGGGCTTCCAACTTAGGGATCCATTCTTATCCAGGAAAGCATACACTGTTCAATAAAGAAGGGAAAAAACATACACTTCTTTTTCTTTGTTTGTTTCTTTGTTTCTGTCATTGTCTCTCTTTTTCTCTCTGTCTCTCTGTCTCTGTCTCTTTGTCTTGCTGTCTCTGTCTGTCTCTGTCTGTCTGTCTGTCTGTCTGTCTGTCTGTCTCTCTCTCTCTCTATATATA
>NW_025372069.1:0-7513 GCF_016433145.1 Gracilinanus agilis | reverse complement strand
GGAGGGAAGAATTGGGTATATTTTTCAAATAAAGGGCCGAAACACTGAAGCCAAAGAGACAAACACGGAAAGATTGAGATGATGTGTTCTGCTTTAGCATTCTGTCCAAGTTAGACAACATCTGGAATATTATGTTCACTATTAGTCACCACAGTTTAAGGAGGATGTTGATAAGCTGAAGACTATCCAGAGGAAACCAGACAACAGAGTGAAGGGTCATGAGTTCAAGTCTTACAATGATGACATTGGAGAAATGATAGCTCTGCTCAAATATTCTGACATGTCACGTGGAAGAGGGTCAGGTGTGCTCTGTTTAGCTCCAGAAAGCAGAACCTAGACTAATTAGTAGAAATTATAGAGAGGGCAGTTTTGGTTGGAATGAAGGAAAAACTTCCTAATAATTAGAGCTATGCAAAAGTAGCAGGCAATGGCCTGCTTCAGGAGGTGATGAGGGTCCCTCCAACTAGAAATCTTTAAGCAGAAGCTGGATGTCTACTTTTTGCATTTATTGTACTGGGGTTTGTGTTGGACTGATTGCTTCTGAGATCCCATCCAATACAGATTCCATGATTCTGAGAGATCAAATTATGTAGGAAACCAGGCCTGTGTTCAGTGTAGTTACAGCTAGAGCCTTCCTCTATAAGATTAACATCCATCTACCCTGTTTATTTCTCATGTAGATCTATTTATTTACATGCTATCTCCCAACTTACGATGAAAACTTAAGGGCAGTGGATCATTTTTCCTTTTCACTAGATCCTCAGACTTTAGCAGAGTTCTTGGTGTACAATGAACTGTGGGTGTTCCCTGATTCTCTGTCCTAGGCTGTCTTTCCTTTCTAGACGCTCTCTATTGGTAACTTCATCATTTCCCATAGGTTGGACTATCACTTCTATGTAGATGACTTGAAGATCTATAAATCCATTCTATTTTCTCCTCTGAACTTCAGTTCCACATCACAAATTGTCTATTAGCAGTGATGGGCAAACTACAGGCCAGATCCCGCCCCCTGAAATGGTCTATCTGCTAGACCAGTGGTTCCCAAACTTTTTTGGCCTACCGCCCCCTTTCCAGAAAAAATATTACTTAGTGCCACTGGAAATTAAATTTTTAAAAAATTTTAATAGCAATTAGTAGGAAAGATATATGTATTAATGTTTCTACCTTTTTTTGTAAAATATAGTAAAGAAAGGTATAAATTAGAAACATTAAACTTTGAAATTATGAAACTATTTATTGAACTCAGAATAGAATGTAATACAAAAAAAGTTAAAACATTTGAAATCCCAAATGCACCTGTGGCCATCACCACTTTCCTGAATCACTGTAGTACACACCAGGGGGCGGTGGATGGTGCCCACTTTGGGAATAATTGTGCTAGATAGTTATTCCTAATCTGATGAATACAATGAGTAGGATACAATATAATGAAACTTCAAAAGAGTTGCCTTAGAAACAGACTGACAGATGAGCATTTCCTTTCCTTTGGCCCCCTCTTTAAAAAGTTTGCCCATTACTGCTCTATTGGATATTTCAAAAACTCCCAGAGATGTCTCAGAATCAGCTATTTGAAACTGAATTATCTTTCCTCCCAAATTCTCCCCTCTTCCAAAATTCACTATTTTTTCTAAAAGGCCGCAGCATTCTTCCAGTCTCTCAAGTTTACAACCTCAGTATTCTTCTTTTTTTAAACCCTTGCCTTCTATATTAATAACAATATGGTGTATTGGTTCCAAGACAGAAGAGTGGAAAGGGCTAGGCAATGGGGGTTAAGTGACTTGCCCAGGGTCACACAGCTAGGACATGTCTGATACCATATTTGAATCCAGGACTTCCCTAGACCTGGCTCTCAATCCACTGAGACACCCAGCTGCCCCTTGCTATTATTCTTAATTCCTCACTTGCTCCACAATATAATCTCTGACATCAGACTCTTCTTTACTCATACAGCTGCTGCCACTTCTTTAGTTCAAGGTTAATCACTTCTCTCCTGGGTTGCTGAAGATCTCCTAAAATGGCCTCCTTTCCTCAAGTCTCTCTATTCCAGTCTATCTTCCACATAGTTGCCCAAGTGATTTCCCTGACATTCAGCCTCTAACCTTAGGATTCTCCTACTCAATCAACTCTAGTGGCTTTAAATAGTCTAAAAGGATAAAACATAAACTCCTCTGTTTTAACTTTTAAAAGCCAATCATTACACTGAGAGTAAGGTTTAAATATTACCTCTTAATGCTCTCTTCCTATCCTTCTTATAATAGTATTTGCCCCCTCCCCTTCCCATGCCCTCTTTGTGTGAAATAGAATATCCTATTTTTCTTATTCTCTCAAGTTTCTCTTGGTGTCCCCTGCTATTCACCCCCCTCTTTCCCACCCCCCATATCATCTTAGACCATTTAGCATTCCACCCTCTCCCTATGAATTATTCTTCTGATTACTATAATAGTGAATACTATAATAGTGAATAGAGTTCACTACAGAGAATTATACATAGCATTTCTCCACATAGGAATACAGATAATTAGATCTTACTGAGGCCCTTAAAAAGGCAAATTTAAAAATTATGAGTTTTCTTTCTTTCCCCTCTGTTTCTTATTTATCTTTTCATGTTTCTCTTGATTTTTGTGGTTGGATATCAAACTTTCCATTTAGTCCTGGTCTTTTCTGTGCAAATACTTGGAAATCTTCAATTTTGTTGAATGCCCATACTTTCCCCTGGAAGTATATAGTCAATTTTGATGGGTAGTTGAAGGCCCAGCTCTCTTGCCTTTCTGAATATCATATTCCAAGCCTTGCGGTCTTTTACCGTGGAGGCTGCCAGATCCTATGTGATCCTGATTGGTGCTCCTTGATATTTGAATTGCCTCTTTCTGGCTTCTTGTAAGATTTTTTCTTATGGGAGAGATTAGGTTTAGATCAACACCTCATACCCTACACCAAGATAAATTCAGAGTGGGTGAATGACTTGAATATAAAGAGGGAAACTATAAATAAGTTAAGTGAACACAGAATAGTATACTTGTCAGATCTCTGGGAATGGAAAGACTTTAAAACCAAGCAAGAGTTAGAGAAAATTATAAAATGTAAATTAAATGGTTTTGATTATATTAAACTAAAAAGCTTTTGTACAAACAAAAACAATGCAGCCAAAATCAGAAGGGAAACAACAAATTGGGAAAAAATCTTTATAACAAAAAACTCTGACAGGGGTTAAATACTCAAATATACAAGGAGTTAAATCAATTGCATAAAAAATCAAGCCATTCCCCAATTGATAAATGGGCAAGAGACATGAATAGGCAATTTTCAGGTAAAGAAATCAAAAGTATCAATAAGCACATGAGAAAGTGTTCTAAATCTCTAATAATTAGAGAAATGCAAATCAAAACAACTCTGAGGTATCACCTCACACCTAGCAGATTGGCTAAAATGAAAGAAGGGGAGAGTAATGAATGCTGGAGGGGATGTGGCAAAATTGGGACATTAATACATTGCTGGTGGAGTTGTGAACTGATCCAACCATTCTGGCTGGCAATTTGGAACTATGCTCAAAGGGCTATAAAAGACTGCCTGCCCTTTGATCCAGCCATACCATTGTTGGGTTTGTATCCCCAAAGAGATAATAAATAAACAGACTTGTACGAAAATATTTATAGCTGCACTTTTTGTGATGGCAAAAAACTGGAAAAGGAGGGTATGTCCTTCAATTGAGGAATGGCTGAACAAATTGTGGTATATGCTGGTGATGGAATACTAAACTGGAGGAGTTCCAGGTGAACTGGAAAGACCTCCAGGAACTGATGCAGAGTGAAAGGAGCAGAGCCAGAAGAACACTGTACACAGAGACTGATAAACTATGGTAAAATCGAATGTAATGGACTTCTGTACTAGCAGCAATGCAATGACACAGGACAATTCTGAGGGATTTATGGTAAAGATGCTACCCACATTCAGAGGAAGGACTGCAGGAGAGGAAACATATAAGAAAAACAACTGCTTGAACACATGGGCTGAGGCGGACATGGTTGGGGATGGAGACTCGAAACTACCACACCAATACAACTAACAACAATTTGGAAATAGGTTTTGATCAATGACACATGTTAAAACCAGTGGAAATGTGCATCGGCCATAGGTGGGCGGGGTGCGGGGGGTGAAGGGGAAAGTAGGAGCATGAATCATGTAACCATGTTAAAAATGAATATTAATAAATGTTAAAAAAATTAAAAAAATTAAAAAAAAGCCAATCATAACCTGCCCCAGCTTATCTTTCCAGCCTAATTAAGCATTGCTCTTCCTTCCATATTTTATGATCCAGTCAATTTGGCCTTTTCCTTCTTCCTCACATACGACACTCTATCTCCCATATGCCTTTGCACTGGCCATCTCCAATGCCTGGAATGTTCTCTCTCCTTACCTTTACCTCACAGAAAGTCCTTCTTTTCCTTTAATAAGCAAAAAGAGGTATTACATGACACCTTTCCTCATTCACCAAATTGCTAATCCCCTCCCTCCCAAATGATCTTTTATTTTTGGATGGAGCACTGGGCCTGGAGTCAGGAAGACATGAGTTCAAATTCAGCCTCAGATAGTTTCTAGCCATTGTGTGATGTTAGGCAAGTCATTTAACCCTTGTTTGCCTCAATGTCCTCAACTGTAAAATGGGGATAGTAGTAGCACTTATCTTCCAGGTTGTTATGAGAATTAAATGAGAAAAAAAACCTATATTTTTAGCACAACACTAAGCTGGCACATAGTGAGCTTGTCGTCATCATCATCATCATCATCATCATCATCCATGGAAGATATAGTCTAAGATCTACCACGGATGTCTGAAACCACGGATATAAGTGAATTCTCATTGATCTCCAAGTACTCTCAGGTCAGGGCTTCCTGGCCTCCCACCTCATCCTCTACAGATACATAAAAAACCCCTAAAATAATTGAAAATGGAAGTCGAATTCAGGCTTCTCAGGCAGACCTCCAGCACTTAGGGGTGACTTCAGATAACTGAAACCAGAGAAAGCAAAACCACAGATAAGGGGGCAGCATTGTATTTATTTTGTGCATTCCTATGTATGTATTTGTTGCCTCCCCTATTAGAATGTATCAGTTTCTAGCAGGACTCTTTGATTCCATTACACATATATTCCCAGTGGCTCATTCAGTGTCTGGTTTGTAGTAAGTGCTTAATAAATGCTTTACTCAATCAAGGCACTGATTTATGTTATTTAAGCGATGGGCAGGCACTGCCTTTGTCTCTGTTTACCTCAGCTAATATTTTGTACTAGGAATGGGGCCATTAGGCAGTGCAGTAGAGAGAGAGCCAGGCTGGTAGTCAGGAAGACTTGAGTTCAAATATGGCCCCAGATCAGCTTTGTGTTCCTGGGCAAGTCACTTTACCCAATTTTCCTCAGTCTTCTCATCTGTAAAATGAGATAGAGAAGGAAATAGCAAATCATTCTAATATCTCTGCCAAGGAAACCCCAAATGAGGTCACGAAGAATGAGATATGACTAAACCACTTGAACAAGAAGAAGCAGCAGTAATAATAATAATAACAAGGCACAGTTCTATAGTGCTTGTTATAACGAAGCATTTTCCTGATAACAACTATGTATATGTAGTAAAGGCTAGAGGTATTATTATTTCTGCTTTATGGATGAGAAAATTTTGGCTTAGAAAAATGATGTTCCTCTGCATGGCTAAGAAATATGGGAGCTGCGATGCAAATTCAGATGTGCTGATTCTAGTGTTATTTCTACTACACCATACTGTCCAGCTATGCCAGGGCTAAGACCTAAATAGGTATCCCTTGATGTGGGATAGCTACTGGAAAGAAGGGTACAGTGACCAAGGGGAAATAGTCAGCTTCTATCCGCAATAGTCAGCAAAGCTCATGACAGCAACTGTCAACGTTAAAAAGACTGGAGTCACTGGTGAGCTAATCTTCTGCATGTAAGCTGTTTTTAGTCTGTTCTCCTGGCAGAGAGTATGCTTCTTGCTCAGCCAGATGTCTTATGAAAAGAGTGCCAGAGCTGGCACCCACAACTACTGGATTCTGCTTCTTGACAAACTAAGGTGATTAAAATGAGTTTAATCAAATGAGTTAATCTGTATGGAGGTCTATGGAGGATCAATAATCCACGGACTGTCTTGGTAGGTCTAATTGAATGTCTTCTGACATTGCTGAGGGTAAGACTTGAATTCAAGTCCTCTGACTCTGAGATTTGTGCTCTTTTCCCTAGATAATGATGTCTTCATAAAAGTTTTGAAGTTTACAAAACACATTCACATTTGTTATCTCCTTATGTCCTCACAATGGTCCCTTGAAGGAAGGAACTCAAGTATTATTACACTCATTTTATAGATGTTGTTCTGGGCATTTCTAGGGGTTTGTTAGGTTCTGGTAAAGGTTTATTTGTTGCATTTCTGTCTTAAAATTGATAGTTAAGTAGAGGTTCTAAGGCAGAGAGCAATAAAGGCTAGGCAATTGGAATTACATGATATGTCCAGGGTGACACAACTAGGAAGTATCTGAGGCCAGATTTAAATTCAGGTCCTTTGGGACTCCAGGCCTGGCTCTCTATCCACTGTGCCACTTAGCTATACCTTGCTTGTTTCTTTTTTATTCTATCCACCAGATCACCCTTGTAATAATTGTTTTCGTTATTCAGTCTTGTCTGACTCTTTGTGACCCCATTTTTTTTTTTTGGCAAATTCTGGAGTTGTTTTCCATCTCCTTTTCCAGATGTGGAAACTAAGGTAAACAGGGTTAAGTGACTTCTTCAGGGTCACACAGCTAGTAAGTGTCTGAGGTCAGATTTGAACTCATGAAGATGAGTCTTCCTGATTCCAGATCCAGTGCTCTATGTACTATGTCATCTAGCTGCGCTAGAAATTGCAGGGTTTGCTCAAGGTCAAATAGGTACTATGGGCTAGTTTCTTCTGACTCCTATTCCAGTGTTCTTTATGCTATATTACTTGGCTTCTGAGTAAGAGGAGTTCCGGGGAGTGCCAGGGACTTTCAGAAGGACAGTTTAAAATGGACCAGGTCACTCCATGTGATGTTTGCTGCATTGTCTACAGAGAATATTTTGGGGATGGTATTTTATCATACAAATCATTTTTGCTGACAACTGTGCTAATAAACTATGTGGAGAACCCAAATTATCTTGGAAACTTGTCTCCCCTACGTACCACATACCAGATGCAGGCAGCCACTTATGGGCTGAAAAGGGAAGTGCAGCCTGTATAAAAATGAAATGCCAAAACGAGACTTCCTATGCATCATGTCTTACCAGGTCTTGGCAGGTCGAGAAGAGACAAGGATACCAATATTCTCCTGGACTTTCCCTTGTCCTGTTTATCCTCTCACTTGTCTAGACAACAACAAGGGTTATTTAATTTTTGTCTTTGTACCTCTGCTATCTAACACAAAGCCTGGCACATAGTAGGCATTGAATATATATATTCATTGATAGTATTTTCATGGAGACTTAGTATGATGCCTTCC
>NW_025372068.1:0-7921 GCF_016433145.1 Gracilinanus agilis | reverse complement strand
GAGCGGGGCTCCAGGGCTCCTTCTCCCCCCAAACAGCCCCGGCACGCCCCAGAAGGCTCCGGGAGTCCCAGGATTCACCCCTCTGGAGGCGGCTGGCCGCGGTCTGGTGGCCGCAGCAGTGATGGCAGCCGCCGGACACCTCCAGGCTCCATGCTGGTGGGCAGCCCAGGAGGTCTGTCTGTCCTTCCATCGCCTGTTCTGGGTCTCGGGTTACAGCCCTCCACCGGGCTTGGACCCGGACAGGAAGGCAGGAGGGACGACCGAGGCCCTGCTGGCCCCCAGCCTTTCCCACAGCTGCCAGGCGGCCCCCGGCGCCCCCCGACGTGACTAGGATGGGACGAGCAGGTGCTCCTCAGCCCCTCCCACGCAGAGGACCGGAGAGCCCCCACCAGGGCCAGGCCGACGGGCTCCAAAGCTGCCGCTGCCAGTGGGCAGCCCCGTGGGGTGGTGGAGGGGATCACCGGATCACTGAGGGGGGCTGGAGAGGACCCCCCCCCGGGAACATCCCGGCAGCCCAAGTAGCGACACCGGGACGGAGGCCTCGCTCTAGGACGGCTCCTGAGGGCTGCTGGGAGTGTCCCTAATGCGGGCCTCCCAAATCTCCCCTCCTGGGACGGGGCTACCCCCTCCTGCCCATGCCCGTCCTTGAGCCCCTGCCAGGCAGCCCTCATTGCTCCCCTGGGCCTCCCCTTCATTCAGGCCAAACCTGATCCTCGTCTCCCCATCCTGGCACCTCCCCTTGGCACTGCCACGCGCACCCAACTCTGCCAGCCTGGCAGGGGGAGCACAGAGGGCTGTCCCGGACATGCGGCCCCCCAAACCCTGCTCCTCGCCCACCAGCGGCTCCTCCTCGGTGCCCGAGTGCTCTGCAGTCAGTCACACAGTCCCAAGGGTGGCACCGCTGCAGCCGCCGGCAGGGAGGGGAGCCCCAGGCTCTGCAGACGCTCCCGCCGTCCTCCCGCTTCACCGGCTCCACAGGCCAAGGCGGCCCCCTCAAACCTGTCTCCCCACTCAGCCCGGGGGCCTTCCAGAGCAAGGACTGGCACCGGGCACGCCAGAAGGGCTTACAAACGCTGGCCGGGCCACTGGCTGACCCACTCCACACCCAGATAGCTGGACTGCCCCGAAGAACTAGAGAAACCCGGAGGAGAGCGTGCCAAGCCCCCGGGCCTGGGAGCTGCCAGAGGGCAGGGCGGGCGCCTCCTGGGTCCCAGCCCCCAGCGCTGACCCCCAAAGGAAATCCCCCGAGGCCGATTCTCTGATGGAAGCACGCAGAGGGTTTGGGTGGATCAGTTGGTGGCCTCAGAGCTTCGGGGACCCACATCCTCCTCCTCTTCCTCCTCCTCTTCTCGTCCTCTTCCTCCTCCTCCTCCTCCTCTTCCTCCTCGTCCTCGTCCTCGTCCTCTTCTCGTCCTCATCCTCCTCCTCCTGGTCCTCTCCTCATCCTCCTCTTCTCCTCCTCCTCCTCCTCCTCCTCCTCATCATCATCCTCTCCTCGTCCTCCTCTCCTCGTCCTCCTCTCCTCGTCCTCCTCCTCGTCCTCTCCTCCTCCTCGGGCCTCCGGGCTCCCATCTGGGAAGGGCCGGGGAGCCTCCTCCTCCTTGACCCTTGGGAAGGCCGGGGCCCGCGCCGGGCAGGTGGGCCGCCCCCTGGGGACCCGCCATCGCAGCTCAGGGTTCACCCGAGGGTGTCTGGGCAACGCGAGCTTCTCTTTCCTCGTGTCGACCCAGCAGGGTCTCTAAGGGCCCCTCCAGCTTAAAGCCAGTGAGCAAGGGGGAGAGGTGCGGACAGAGCGGGGGGCTCCAGCCCCTGGCCGGCCTCTGCTCAGATAAAGCTTCTGCCCTGGGCCTGGAGCCTGAGGAAATGGCAGCCTTAGGTGGGCAGAGGAGTTGGCATCGCCCTGCCCTGCCAAAACGTCACCCACGCGAGGCGGGCGTGAAGCTGGGTCGCTGCCGCTCGCCGCGGGGCCGGTCCAACACCAAAGGCCTGGGTCAGAGTCGGCACGACCCGAGAGGCCGTCCAGGCTCGCTTCCATTTCACGAGGGAGAAAACGGGCCACGGGAGAGGGGCCTGCATGGCACAGAGAAGCCGGCCTGTCGCTGCCGACTCAGCCAGGACGGGCATGGCGTGGGGCAAGCTGGCACCGGCTCCCCGGATGGCACGTCAGACCCGGAGGCGAAGCTGCTTTTTCCATGGACGAGGCAGACAGCAGTCCGTGGACAGATTTGTCCGAGCAGACGGAGCCGGGCTCTGCCCGCTCGGGGCCTGCCGTGCCGCTCTCTGGGCGCATGTTTATCTGTGGGCGGCCCGTCGCCTCCCTGATTCCAGAGCCCGCAGGCTGCCCTCCTCGGCCCCCCCTGGGGTTCCTCTTGTCGGGTCCGGTGCGGTTGGGGTCCAGCCTCGCGCGGCCCTTCTGGATCTCGGCCCTCCTCCCCGGCTCGGCATGCCGGAGGCAGGGGCGGGGGGCGGCCAGAGGTCCAGGGCCCCCAAGAGCACAGCAACGCCGGAGGGAGGACAGACGGACGTGGCCCAGGGGGTCCCCTCCAAGCCGGCAGCCGTCTCTGCCGAGGCCCCGGGGACAGCTGTGGGGGTGCCAGGCGCTCCTCGGGGGACCGGGCACAGACTGATCATGGCCGGCCGGAGAGGCGACCCTGCCACGGGCCCATCCTGGAGCTTCCTGTTGGGCCAGAGAGGAGAGCAGAGTGGTCCGGCTTCCTGTCCTGGGCCCGTGGCCTTCCGCAAGTGGCCTCCGTGGCCACCTCTGTCTGACACGTGTGGCCCGCGCTTCGTGCGTGACGCAGCTTCTACGGAGGCAGAGAAGGTGCTTTGGGGTCCCCCCGTGGAGCCCAGAATCTCAGCATCCCGCAGGAAGGGTCCCCAGAGGGGTCCCGTCACCCTCAGCTTGAAGGATGCCTGGGACAGGCAGCAGGCAGGAGCCTCGACCCAGGAGGCCACCCGAGAGCAAGCCAAAAGCCGCCTCCGTTTCCACCCTGGGATGGGAGTCCCACCCGGGGACCTCGGCTCTGGATCTGGGGGTGCCCCCATGCTCCCCCTCTGCAGCCAGCTGGGCTTCCATCAGATCCTAACCAAACCCACGGAACCCCTTGAGCCCAAAGGCTTCACTCTCCCGGCTCCCGAGGCCCTCGTCTGCCCCTCTAGTGTATGTTGGCGGGCCCGGAGGATCCCCTGGAAGGTGCCTCCAAGCCCCTCGTCTGACACATAGGGAGAGAGAAGTGACTTGCCCAAGGTCACTTCAGCGGCGAGGGTCGCCGTAAATACTCGGTGCCTCAGCCGAGCTTTGGGCTGCTCTCTTGGCCCAGGCTGGGTTTCGAACCCCTGACTGAGGCTCCCCGTGTGGGGGGAGGAAGGGGAAGGCTCTACCTTTGCCCTCCCCACCCCCCTCTCCCGCGGCCGGGTTCCTGCAGCTGCCAAAGGGATGTTAGAAATCACAGATGCAAATAGCTCCGGCCTGTTTGTTTTTCCTCCCGAGAAGCCAAAGCCAACAGCGGCCACCAAGCGAGAGCCGGAGAAGCGGGACCTCCCAGGGCCGGGGGCCGCGAGGGGCTCCTGCTGGGAGCTGCCGTGGCTCAGGAGGGAGGGAGGAGGAAGCCGCCTGGGGGAGATGCTCAGCCTCCCCCCTCAAGAGGGGCTCAGACAGGAAGGGGACGAACAGGAAAATCGGAGGAAAGGGGCCCTGCGAGCGGCTCCCTGGGCCATCCCTGCGGCCACCGTGGACAGCCGGAGAGAGGCGGGTGGGCACCCGGCGAGGGACGGAGCCGAGAAGGGCAGACCCTGCCCCAGCCGCTGCCCGCGGCCCGGGCGGCCCAGTGGCAGGAGGCAGAGCTGGGACCCAAACCCGCCCTGCTCCCCGGGGACACCGGCCTCCAGAGCCTGGGCCTTTCCTGTGGCTGCGCCCCCCGCTCGGGTTGCCTCCCTCCTCCTCTCTGCCCCCCTGGCTTCCTTCACCTCCATCAGTGCGCCGGTGTTTGCCCAACGCCTGCTCTGTGCCAGGCGCCTTGCCGGGCACCCAGTGCTATTGATTGGCACGGTGTCTTCCTGTTAACCTGGGACCTCCTCGAGGGTCTTGTTATCTCCAAGGCTTGGCCCAGGGCCTGGCCCAGAGCGGGTGCTTTAGGGGTTCTTGGGGCTCCCCGGCTGGGAGCTTCTTCAGCTTGTCGTCGGTGCGGCTGGGGAAGCTCCCCTCTTGTTAGCGTGGCTTTGCCACCTCTTCTGGCCTCCCCTGAGGAGGTCGGGGCGTCCTGCCTGGGCCTATCTGGGAGGCACTCGGAGATCCGGCCAGCCCCCGGCTTCCCTTTGTAGGCTCCGCACAGCCCTCCCACCTCGGGGGAACCTCCGCAGGAAAGCGGGGAAGTGTCTGCCCCGCCTGCCCCACCACCCTCGCGCCCACCCGGCCCACCAGGCACAGGGCCGCGGCAGCCTTCTTTCGCTCAGCGAGTTGGTCTTCGTTGGGGAGGGGGCACCGGGCCGCCACGTCCTCCCCCTGACTCGGCCCCATCTCTGGGCTTAAGCCAGAGACGTCTGGTGGGGCTCCTGCAGCATCGTGCTAGGCACGGGGAGGGCTTCAGGAGAGGCTCCGTGGAGACACGAGAGCCTGGCTCGGGGCGGCAGAGCGGCCTGGCCCGGAAGAGCTGCGAGGAGCCAAGTCGAGGCAGGAGGGGGAGCGGCGAGGGCCGGGATGGCTCAGAGGAGGAAGGCTGGGCCTCGAGGACGGGAGAAAGCGGGGGACCGCCGTGGAGAGCCTAGAAAACCGGCCATGTGCTTGGGGGCAGTCGGGGAGCCGGAGGAAGACGCTGGGAAAGCCGGGCCAAGTGGAGTGGAAGCAGACGGGGGAGCCGAGGCTGGAGAGGACAGACAGGGGCCCGGGGCGCTAAGCTGGCCGGAGCAGGGACAGGTCCGAGCCCCAGCCTCTCGGGCCAGGCAGCCAGCTGGGGTGCTTTCGGGGGCGTCTGATGGAGCCCTTCCAGCGTCCTCCTCCGACGCCTCGGTGTGCTCCGTGGCTGGGCTGCCCAGACGCAGCTGGAGGCGGGGAGGGGGTGCTGGGCCGCCTCCTCGATCCTACCTGGGGCCGGGCAGCACTAGAGCACCCCGCGGCACCCTGGGCCGCGAGCTTCCAGCCTTCGGGGGCGGAGGAGGACGAGGTGGCCGCCCGCTGCCGCAGCGCCCGCTGCCATCGGCCCACATGGGCCCAGCTGGCCCCCCGGCTCCGTGCGACGCGGGGAGGGCCTTTGTCCATTGCCCAAGAAGGCCGGAGCTGCCGGCCGGGGTCAAAGGTGCTGTTTGGATCACTGGAGAAGAAAGCCGGAGGAGGCCATCTCTCTTCTGAGGAACGGCCGCCAGCTGTTCTGTCTGCAGCTGGACGTTCCGAGGGGCTCCCTCACAGGCTGCGGGGGCTCCTGGGTCCCGGGGAGGGAGCCCCCGCCAGAGGCAGAAGCAGCCCCTCCGCAGACCAAATCCAGCCCAGAAAGCCCTGGGCGGAGCCCGAAGCCGGCGGGGCAGGCCCAGCCTGGCATCCCTGGGCCTTGCTGGGTCTGGGGCTGGCCAGGCATCCGCTGAGCTCTCTGTTCTCCGGGAGGGAGAAGGACGGCGTGACCAGGAAAGGAGCCTCCCCACCCACGGGACCCGGCTCTTCTCACCTCCATCGGGAAAGGGGGGCTCGGGGGAGAAGCTGAGCCGCAGAAGATTCCCCAGCAGGGGGTGGGCGGGGCCCCATCGCATGTCTCCAGGCAGACCATCTGCCCCGGGAATGGTTCTGGGGTCTGCGGGGTGCCACAGTGGGGAAACAGAGAATACCAATAAAAGCTTTTCTTCTTTTGAAAAGACCCCAGAGCTCGTCTGAGGTGCCGGGATGAACCTGCCACCTGTAGCTGTGGGGCACGGGGTGAGCCCGCTCCCCACTCTGTGCCTCAGTTTCCCCCTCTGTAAAATGCAGATAATCCCATTCGGGGGTCCTCAGATCCTTACCGCTTCAGAAAGCGTGTCTGAGGCACAGCTCTGGCCCTTCACGCCCCTCCTCTGGGTTCTAATCCCGACTCTGCTCCCAATTTGCTGGGTGGCCTTGAGGAAGGGCTGGGCTTCTTCCAAGCTCCTCGGGTTCCTCCTCTGGCAAACGAGGGGGCCGCCGTGGGACTCTCCGGAGAAGCCGAGTCTTCCTTTCTGTTCCGGGGCTCCCCTTGGCCGGGCTGAGCTCAGCCCAGCCTCCAGAGGGCTAAGGGAAACTCAGGCTATCCTCCCCCCATTCTCCCAGGGGCCCCTGCCACGAGTCCTCCGTCACTCGGCTCTTCTGCCCTGCTGGACACACTCGGGAGATGCCAAAGATGCTGGGAGTGGGCAGGGGGGGGACAACACGATGCCCGCTCCACTTCCGAGGCAGAGATAAGGGTGCTGCTACGCCTGCTGCTGCCTCAGTTTCCCCCTTTGTTCAATGAGGACCTTGGCCTGGATGGCCTTGAAGGTGCCCTTTGGCACCGACTCTGTGGCTCCCCGTCGTTCAGGCGGTGAAAGCACCACCCAGAGAGGGGAAGGAGGACTCCCAGGATCCCGCAGACCCTGGCAGGCCTCTTTCCCCTCCACAAGAAACCTCCAGAGCGAGGCAGGCTCAGCGCCTCCCGCCACCAGGACTTCTGGGAATCTCCGGAGACGGGCCAGCTCTTCGCTTCTGGAGAGGCTCCGCCGGGACGACCAGCCGAGGGGCTCCCTCGACCCGGCTTCCCTCTGGGAGCTGCCGTCCACGCCCCACCCTGCTGTGCAGGAGGGAAATGGGGACACGGGGAGGGGGCAGGAGGGGCCCCTCACGGCTCTCCGACGGAGCAGAGGCTTTGGAGAAGGCCCTTCCCTTCTGGAACCTCCTCCTCCAACCTTGGCGCCCCCGCGGGCCGCCATTCCCATCTCGACCGGCGGTCAGAGGAGGGGCCCCCCGAGGAGATGGGTTGGACCCCTAAGGACAGGCCTATTCGCTTAACTGGGGCCCCAGGAAGGCAAAGGAGAGCCAAGGGGCCTGTGGGCGCCACCAGCCCGGGCCCGTGTCAGAAGGGCAGCCAGCCCTGGGAGGGCGAGGACGGGCACCTTCCTGTGCCCCTGCCGCCAAGGGCGCCACTCTAATGGCCCCCCTCCTTGGCAGGACATCTGTCGTGAGAGGGAAGGTCTGTGCGTGGGCAGGAGCAAAGGGCAGCCTGAGGCTGGCGTCCTGGCCAGCGGGCCTGGGAGGGCTTGTTCTGGGGCGGCCCCCAGCTCAGATTCAGGAATTCTTCCCTAGGGCCTCCCCCAGACAAAGTCGGGGGCCTCGAGCCCTTGGGGTGGCCTTCCCGAGGGGCGCGGAGGCCGGGCAGGGCTGGGGGGGTCTCGGAGCAGGGGGAGAACGGCCCCCCCCACGGCTTCAGCTTTTCCACAACAGGGCACGCGGGCCCTGGATTGCCTGGAAGGGAAGGCCAGGCCGGGCAGCCTCCTCCCGGCTCTCCTCGGGCCCCCGGCCTGGCTGCAGCCCGGCGGCCTCCTTCCTTATTCGGGACCCCCAGCCCGGGCCTTCCTGGTCTGGTTTCCGGCCTCCTCTGGGGGCTGATGGGAGGGGGCCTCATTGTAGCCGACGGAGGCAGGCCAGATGGGTCCCTCCGGAGAAGGCCGGCTCTGCCCCCCTCACGGTCCCTGGGCCGGGGGAGGCTCATTAAGGCCCTGAATGAGTGCCTGACTGGGATGATTAGCTTCGCCCCCCCCCCAGCCCCTTCTGGATGCTTCCCACAGAGCCGCCCCCAGGAGCGCAGCCGGTCTCTTACTGCCGTTCCCTTTGTCTCCCTCTAAAGCCTCCAGAGCCCGGCAGGGCCGGGCCGGCCCCCACCCCCACCGGGCCTGCCAGGGAGGCCTCGAGGACCCGGGCGGGGGGAGGACGGGAGAAAAGGGCCCCCCCCCC
>NW_025372067.1:0-1608 GCF_016433145.1 Gracilinanus agilis | reverse complement strand
GAAGGAAGGAAGGAAGGAAGAAAGGAAGAAAAAGAAAAGAAGGAAGGAAGGAAGGAAGGAATAAGCATAGTCAAGCAAAAAAAATTCCCACATTGACCATGTCCAAAAAAACATCTATATTGATTTCTATCCCTGGATTACATCACTTCTCTGTCAGAAGATGGGTTGCATGGATGATTTTGGAATCACGGTCAGTCATGGAGTGACGTCTTTCAAAATTGTTTGCCTTTACAATGTTGCTACTGTATGAATTGCTCTCCCAGCTTTAGTCACTTCACTCTGCATCAGTTAATATGAATCTTCCCAAGTATCACATTTTCCATTCTCTGCACCCCTTTGGATGGGACGCCATCGTGCTCCTGGGAAATCTCATCATCTAGAAATTCACTATCCTGCAATATTCATTAGCCTCATCAGAACTCTTAGGATCCCCTTCTCTTCTGACTGGAGAACTGGAGGGAAAGGCTAAGGACTCCTGCAAGAGTTCTCATTTATAGAGGACTCCCAGGCTCAGTCACCTGTTCATTTACCACTCTTCGCACTCCTTTGGGCTAGACTCCATTGTGTTGAACATTCGGGATGCTGGTTCAAAATGCCTTCAGCACACCCTTAGTAGATCTGGCATTTATGTAATGCTTTTAGACTTGCAAGTCATTTTATGTCCCTTTTCTCATTTGATCTGAAGAGAAAAAAAATAGGAACAATACTTGCACTGCCAACCCTACCCAAACTACCAAACAGCATTGTTTGGAGGAAGTTACTTTTGTAGACCGCAAAGTAGGACATATTTCCAAAACCATAATGGGGCTCCTGGGGCTTTGCCTCAGGGCACTGATATATGAGGAGAGTGAAGTAAGGCATGACTCCTCCCCAGGAGGAACCATTCCTGCAAGGACTATTTATTGTCCCTTGTGCCTTGCCTAGCTTAGAGAGTCTCACTAATGCTTCTTGTTATTCCACCATTTTCAGTTGTGTTTGACTCCTCAAGGTCCCATTTTTTATTTTTTTGACAGACATACTAGAGTGGTTTGTCATTTCCTTCTCCAGCTCATTTTATAGATGAGGAAACTAAGGCAAACAAGATGAAAAGACTTGTCCAGGGTCACACAGCTAATAAGTGTCTGAGGCCAGATTTGAGCTCATGAAGATGAGTCTTTCTGACTCCACTCTAGCCACCTAGCTGCCCTTCGACCCTAATTCTTAGTGCTGTGACCCCTCCCCCACTTCTTAGATCATAGCAAGAAAAAAGGGGAGAAAACCAAAATAAGAATAGCATCAAGAAGCCTGAGCTGGGGGCAGCTAGTTAGCAGAGCCAAGCCTGGAGATGGGAAGTCTTGAGTTCAAATCTGGCCTCAGACGCTTATTAAGCTATATTTGCCTCAGTTTCCTCATTTCCTAGCCCTTACCACTCTTCTGCCTTGGAACCAATACTTAGTATCAATTCTAAAATGGAAGGTAAGAATTTTTTAAAAAGAGAGAGAAAAGAGGTATGAGGAGGAAGAGAAGGAGGAGAGGAGGAGGAAGAAGGAGAAGGAGAAGGAGAAGGAGGAGAAGGAGAAGGAGAAGGAGGAGAAGGAGAAGGAGGAGAAGGAGAAGGAGAAGGAGGAG
>NW_025372066.1:0-4009 GCF_016433145.1 Gracilinanus agilis | reverse complement strand
CTTCCACCCAGAGCTGTGACTCATCTCTCCATGGCGGCCCCGAGCTTGGAGCTTCTGGAATAAGATGAGCTCTCAGGCCGGCCTCCCTGAGTCACCCCACAAGCAGGAAATATGTGGTAATCCCCGAAGCCCATCTGGCAAGGATTCCGCTGAGATACTTATGAAGAGGTGGATTGTGTCTGCGTCTGCCCTCGGCTCTGCCGCTCGGAGGAGGGAAAAAGAGAAGCTTTGTTGCTGAGAAGAAAGTGGAAAGGGGAACCGGGAGACTGGGATGGGGGGGGGGGACGGAACCGCCGTCCCGAGGCATCACTGGATCTCTGTGCAGGAAGGTCCTCCGCAGCCCTCCTCAGCCGGTCTTTGTGCCACTGAGGCACCTCCTGAGGAAGAGGCTGACCAGCCAAGGAGAAACTCATGGAGAAGGCAGAGAACGAACGGAATTAGAGGCCAAAGGGATTTCGGGGAGCCCCAAGTTCTCCTCTTACAGATGAGAAAACTGAGGCCCAGAGAAGCAAAGCAATTCACCCCGAAGTGGAGAGATGGCGAGCAGCCTGGGAATAGGAGGCGGGTGTCGGACTCGAAGGCAATACTCTGGCCAACAGTAAAACGAACGCTAAGAGTGAGCCAATGGAAGACTTTTATTCACTTTCAATTACCATCAGTTTATCCACTTTCACTATCGTTCTCTGAAGATGTTCCATAGAAGAGCAATAACAGGGGAGTGACCTGGCTCGGGCTGCCTTTTGTGTCGCAGCTTCACTGACCTCAATGAGAAGAATGACAGGAGAATAAGGAGGAGGAGAGGATGCCCTTATGGAGCTTTAAGGTCTCCAAAGTATTTTAGGTACTTGATCCCATCAGAAATCCAACATGGTGGGGGCAGCTGGGTAGCTCAGTGGATGGAGAGCCAGGCCTCAAGAAGGGAGGTCCTAGGTTCAAATCCGGTCTCAGACACTTCCCAGCTGCAGTGACCCTGGGCAAGTCACTTGACCCCCATTGCCCATCCTTACCACTCTTCCACCTAGAAGCCAATACACAGAAGTTAAGGGTTAAAAAAAAAATCCAACATGGTGCCCCCAAAAGGGATGGGAAATAACATTTTTGCCATTGTGTGAATTGACAGATTAAAGAAATCTAATCTCCTGATTTGGAGGACCCAGAATCTAAAGCTGGAAGGGAGCAGGAGCCGTTTAGTCCAATCTCCCACTTTTTTTTTTTCAGAAAAAGAAACTGAGGAAATGTGAAATTAAGTGATGTCTATGGTCACAGTTATAAGTATCAGAAGCAGAATGTGAACACAAGGCTTCTTGATTCCAATTTCAGCCTTCAGGCCACTATTTCTTTTGTGTTTTAAAAATCCTTCCCTTCCATCTTAGCATCAATCCTGTGTATTGGTTCCAAGGCAGAAGAGAGGTAAGGGCTAGGCAATGGGAGTTGAGTGATTTGCTGAAGGTCAAACAGCTGGGGAGGGTCTGAAGCTCTATTTGTCTCTAGGCCTGGCTTTCAAACCACTGAGCTACCTTACTACCTTGCAGTCCACCACTTTTTTTTTTTTTTAACCTTTACCTTCCATCTTAGAATCAATACTATGTATTGGTTCCAAGGCAGAAGAGCAGTAAGAGCTAGGCAATGGGGTTCAAGTGACTTGGCCAGGGTCACACAGCTGAGAAGTGTCTGAGGCCGGCTTTGAACCCAGGATCTCCCATCTCTAGGCCTGACTCTCCATCCACTGAGCTACCCAGCTGCCCCCCTTCACTCCTTTCTTACACCACTTTTCCTTCTTCAGGGAAGAGTGAAATATTTTCTTAAACCAGGCCTCCATTATGCTTTAGAATTTCTTGTTGGACAGCACAGGGTTCACCGTGTGTGTGTGTGTGTGTGTGTGTGTGTGTGTGTGTGTGTGTGTGCCTGCATGTGCGAGACACAGCACAATCACAGATGGATGCTATGAAATTTTCTTCTCTTGAACTCGACATTTCTGTCTTCGTGTCTATTCCCCTGACAGGACGTCAGCAAGTTGAAGTATTGCTTATCCAACCTGGCTGCACGGCAGTAACTGATATGTGAATCCTTATTCCCCAGTTTGAGAAGGAAACACTCCTGCCCACACGGGCCTGCCTGCCTTCAATTCGGTCTTATAAAAACCTTCATTCTCCTCCCAGAAAGACTTGCCAAATGAACTCAGTCACCTACCAGCGCTGGGGCCCAGCGCTGGAACCAAGGATGGTGGTGCCCAGGACAAGCTGCCAGAAAGCTCTGCTTCAGCTCTGCCCTCCCCCACTGCTTTTGCTATTCCTTTGCTTTGGGGTATTTGAGAAACACGCAGAAAAATGTTTTTGACTATTGTCTTGCTGTGGCTCACATAGGCCATCCTTGGGGTTTAGAAGCCGCTCCTCCTTTGACACTCTAGTTTCCTTCCAGCCTCAGCTCATTTCCCCTTTTACGGAAATCCGCATCCCCAAATTTGACTGTAAGTCTCTCCCTGGTTATCTCAGACATGTTCTAATGGATTCATACACAAGCATGTCTCCATGTGCGGAGGCGTGAATATACACCATGTACATATGCATGTAAACACACATGTGTGGACTCTATAATAGTGATATGGAAACTTCTCTATGGGCATTAATGAGGATACTTGTTATACATAGGTGTGTACAGTTAGACATGTCGGCGTGTGCAGTCATGCTCATATATGAAAAGCACATTTATACCAGATTAGCTCACACATGATGCAGATTTACATACGAGTAGTGTAGCGGTGCACGCATGAGGGGACATGAATATACCCCTGTGTGCTCTCTCTATATCTGTAGCTCCCACCTCTGTAGGTGGACATACAGGCGTGGGTGGGAGCTGTGGATAAGCGTACGCAGCCTCCCCGTGTCAGTGTGTAGCTGTGCAGACACACGTGTGTCTGAGCATACATGTTATCGAATATGCAGGGAAGAGGAGAGGAGAGGAGAGGAGAGACAGAGAGACAGAGAGACAGAGAAAGAGAGAGACAGAGAGAGAGAGAGAGAGAGAGAGAGAGAGAGAGAGAGAGAGAGAGAGAGAGGAGAAGAGAGAGGAGAGGAGAGGGGAGAGAGAGAGAGAGAGAGACAGAGACAGAGACAGAGACAGAGACAGAGACAGAGACAGAGACAGAGAGAGGNGGTAACTATTTTCCAAACTTTGAATTATCCTATGGAGAGAGAGAGAGAGAGAGAGAGAGAGAGAGAGAGAGAGAGAGAGAGAGAGAGAGAGAGAGAGAGAGAGAGAGAGAGGAGAAGAGAGAGGAGAGGAGAGGGGAGAGAAGAGGGGAGGGGAGGGGAGGCAAATGTAAGAAGGAGGCTTGGCCAAGGGGAGAGATGGCCAGACTCGGCCTGGGCTCACTTTCAGTTTTCTTGACAGCATTTACCCAAGTCACCATGATTCCTTGTCATAACTCTGGGCCCCACCACTGCTCTGGGCCTGAGCTCATTTAGCAAATATTGCTAGAACTAGAACTAAATAAGAGATAGATGTTGTCTGTCTGTCTATCTGCACCAACCTACCTTTCTATGCATGTATATATGTACACACGTGCATGTATTGATCTCCACCTAAATGTCTATATGAGCACAAATGTATTTATATTTATATTGCCACCTGTCCGTATGTGTATAGATGTATCTCTACCTGTCTATGCATGCATGTATCTATCCATCTGTCAATCAATAAATCTCCCTCTCTATGTACTCATCTATGTATCAATCAATCAATGAATGTATCAGTTTGTCTATCATTGTATCTATCATTTATGAATCTATGGAACTATCTATCAACCTATTTATGTATCTACTTATCTATCTATCTGTGTATCATTCAATCTATCTTTGTATCAATTTATCTATGTATCTTCATATCTGTCTACTTATCTATGTATCCCTCAATCTAGCTATCTATGTAGCTATCTCTGATCTATGTATCTCTTTATTTCTGTCTGTGTCTCTGTTTCTCTCTTTCCTTCCCTTCTCTCCTCTCCCCTTCC
>NW_025372065.1:0-6205 GCF_016433145.1 Gracilinanus agilis | reverse complement strand
CAGAGACAGAGAGACAGAGAGAGAGAGAGAGAGAGAGAGAGAGAGAGAGAGAGAGAGAGAGAGAGAGAGAGGTGTCCTAAAAACCTAGAGAAAAGAAAGTATTGAGAAGAGAGCGATTTCTTAGTTTCCTCTGAAATTCTACCTCAGTACCACCTTCTCCAGAAAACCTTTCCTGATCTTCCCAACTCCTAGTGCCTTCCCCAACCCAATTCCCTGGTAAGTGGTTTACATATACTTTGTCTATGCCTCTACACATATGTATGTATACATTGATTCCCCGGTAGAATATTATTACTTGAGTTCGTTTCTGCATCCTTCGCACCTAGCACACACAGCACATGGCACATAGTAGACACTTAATCAACACTTAATTAATTAGTGGATTATTTCAGCCACGAATTCCTGCCTACAATATTTCTACAACCCATAACTGAACCCCCCAATACCCAGTGATCGGTCATTCAGCCCTTACTTGAAGACCACCTGAGGCAGCCATTTCCACTTTGGGACCATTCTAATCTGTAGGTTATTTTCTCTGTAGGCTAAACATCCCTCATTTTTGTTGCTAAAAGCCTTACCTGCTGTCTTAGAATGGATTCAAATATTGATTCTAAGACAGAAGAGCAGGAAGGACTAGGTAATTGGGGTTAAGTGACTTGTCCAGGGTCACACAGTTAGGAACTGTCTGAGATCATATTTGAACCTAAAATGTCCTGCTTTCCAGGCACTGAGCTGCTGAGCTGCCCCTAACATCCCTAATTTTTTAAACTGATCCTCATGTGACATGATTCCAAGACCTTTCAGTCTCCAGTTCAGCCTCCCCTATATTCTCCACCAATCAATGTCCTTAAAAAAAAAATGGTATCCAGAAATGACCATAAACATGGACTGATGCAGATGAAGTAGCTGGATGAACACCTCCCTAGTCCTGAACACTGGGTATTTTTAAATTCAGCCCAAGGTGAAATTGATTGAAAGAAGGAAATAACAACTTATTCACATATTAATTAATTCATTTTGATCTTGTGGTCCATTGAAAGCCCTAGATCTTTTTCAGATGTACTACTATCTAGCCATGCCTGGTGCTACCCCCTCCCCAACCCCCTCCAATATTCCTACCCAACCTATAAAGCTATTGTGCTAGAGAAGAGAATAGTGTCACTCTAGGACTATTCTCCATCCCACCCCCTTTAAGCTGACTAAATTATAGGGAGTAGAAGAGAATGAGGACATGATGAGATAATATAGATTAGACATAGATAAAGAAGATATAAGATATATAATAAAGGGAAATTATTTCATTCTTTGGAATTTTTTAAACCAAAAAAAAACCCCTAAAAAATCTTCATCCTTCTGCCATTATGCTAGGAAGCAAAGAAGCATGAAGACTTGATTTTGGAGGGTCCACTAACAGTACTTGGTGACCTCTGTCAGAAATTGGGACTTGCCTATATTTGGGGTGAGGATTCGGTTTAAGAAAATGAATCACTTGTTCTCTGCAAAGACCCTGGACTATTATTTTATTTAAACCAATGGAGAAATATTGTTTCAGAACAATGTCTATATGCTCTTACTATAATATAACTCTACATACAACTATACCCTTGAAATGATTTTTATTAATGTTATGTATGGTTTTTAGTGAGCTCTGAGAAATGCAAGTTGTTTCTTTAGAAGATGAATATATTTAAAGAGATCTGCCTCAAAGATATTCTTGAATTACTTTAAAATCTCCTCTCAATAAGGACTTAAATAAAATTGTATACCTGAGTAACATAAAATCAGTTTCTCATTCACCATTTCAGTAAAAGGCATTTGGGCTGTCAAAATATCAAAACTTCCATGGACTGATTATGATCAGATGAAAAAGAGTTGTTTTCAGCAAAATAAAAAACCCTAGCTCTATATGTAATGTAATACAATATAATAAATACAATACAACAGAATACAACACAATTATAATATATACAATACAATGTGATATAACATAATATAATATATACAATGCAATGCAATACAATACAATAAAATATATAGAATGTAATATAACAATACAACATATACAACACAATGTAATATGATACAATACGATACAATACAACACAATATAATATATAATACAATGTAAATGTGATATAATATATACAATACAACATAACACAATACAATATATAATACAATGTAATATGATACAATATATACAATACAATGTAATACAATACAATATAATATATACAATACAATGTAATACAATGTAAATGTGACATAATATATACAATACAATATAACACAATACAATATATAATACAATGTAATATGATATAATATATGCAATATAATGTAATACAATATATAATACAATATAATATGATATAATATATGCAATACAATGCAATACAATGTAATACAATACAATACAATATATACAATGCAATGTAATACAATACAATATGATATATACACTACAATGTAATACAATATAATATATACAATACCATGTAATACAATACAGTATAATATATACAATGCAATGTAATACAATACAATATGATATATATAATACAATGTAATACAGCATAATATAATATATATGATACAATGGAATGCGATATAATATATACAATATAATGTAATATAATATGTACAATACAACGTAACATTATATAATAAAAATATAACATAAACAATATAATACCTATAATAAAATAATGCAGATTATATCTGTCCAAGCTGACTACATTTTAGGGGGTAGAAGAGAGTGAGGAGATATGATCATAATTTCAATGTTGCAAACCTGAATGATTAGATTGTGGTGCCCTCAACAGAAATAGGGAAGTTAGAAAGAGGGATGAGATGTGAGTAGGGATTCACTTCTAGGAGAAGCCCCTTCCTCATCATCTAAACAAGTACCTTGCCCTGTGTAAGAGACTAATAAATCTTGATTGCATGAAGTGAAAACAAACAAGAAAGCCAAGTGCCCTGGGAAAAGGAAGTGGGAGAGTTAGCCAAGGTCCTGGGAAGGGGTCAGGATGAGGACTAGGCACTTAGCCCAGGGCACCAGAGAACACAAGCATTTAGAGTAATAATAACCAGCTTTTAGATGGTGCTTTTAAGATTGAAGTATGTTATACATATATCATCTCATTTGAGATAAAGAACTCTGTGAGGCAGGGGCTATAATTAGTTATCTCCGTTTTCCAGATGAAGAAACAGAAGCAAACAGAGGTGAAGTGACTTGCCCAGGATCACACAATTAGTATATGTCTGAAAAAGGATTGGAACTCAGGTCTTCCTCCCTTCAAGTCCAGTGAACCATCTAGCTCAGTCTGGGAACCAATTCATAGGGGCGGCTCTAATTAATAAGGGAGCCACAAAGATGATGCAACAGGAGAGGCAGTGACAGAGGTGACTGTCTTCTGTGACCTACCAGGGAGCCGAGAGAACAGAGCCCCCTATTCCCTGGGGTTCTAGCAGGCAGCATGATTCATGCCCACCTCCTCACATGTCTGAGCCCTTTGTGAGCCCAGTTCTGGTCTTATTTGTAGTGACTCAGTCTAGGGTCACCCTGGGGCATGTAATGAGAGGGGCCGAGGCAGCTTGGAGATGCCATCACAGGGCCTGGACACTGGCCCCTCCTCTCAGCTGGCTAGACCTATATGACAGCCCTCTTCTAGGCCACACTCATGGGCACCCTGGGGTCTCTGGTTTCACTATTTCCCCATCCTGCCTCGGGTTCTCCGCCTTAAACTTCAAGATCCTCTCAAAAAGTCTGGTCCTTTCCTATCTGGATCTCACGGCTCTTCCCGCTTCAGGGATACTTTTATTCTGCAGCTCACCTGATTCTATCAGCCTCTGGCCCCCTGGTCCCTGACCATTAGGATCATAGAATCACAAATCAATGGCTCACGGTCTTATAAGGTCAGAAACTGAGGCCCAAAGGATGACTTGCTCAAAATCACAAGATCACAGAAGTGAAAGGGTCTTTGGAGATGACGTGGTCCAACTCCTTCATTTTAAAGATGGGGAAACTGAGGCACAGAGATGCACCCTGACCTGGCCAGGATCACAAAGAAGCAATTTCCAGAGGCAAAATTTGAACTCTGAATTCAGAGCCAGAGATCCTCCCCTTGGACCACAATACCTCCCATCACAGGCCATTCATCCTAATGCAGACATTCTTTGTCCCTTACCAAGATTCCACAGCTGAATGATCTGCCTTCTCTAGGTTCTACCATCTCCCTCTGACCTGTTTTCTCCCAAGTTTATTCTCCTCTCTCTGTTTCCTTGGAGTAGGTATGGGGTCAGAGAATCCTAGGTTTCTTTACTAAAAAGGACCCTGAGTCATTTCAGTTCTCACCCCTAATGTCATCAGGGCCCAAGTGGTCCCTCCTCTCTCTTGCTCTTCCAGATATGGCCAGGGCTCACACTGTCCCTCATAATATCGTAGGTTCACAGATCTAGAAGTTACACAGTCACCCTGAACATAAAGAAAGTGAGACTCAAAGTTAAAGGACTTGGCCAAGGTCACACAGGTAGAAAGTAGCTGAGGCCAGATCCTTATTGGAGCCCTAAGACTCTCCACCCAGCATCCACTTACAGACCTGACTTGATTTTCTCTTCCATCCTGTGGCCCCCTGCTCAGCCAGTCTGACCCTTCAAGACCCAGACACTGGCAGACCTCTAGGTTGCCTGACCCATGGGGATCCCCTTGTGCCCACATCTCCAGCTGCCCTCTTGTCTTCTCAGTCCCCTGGATGGATACAGGCCGCGGGGGCGCAGGGGCGCAGGGGCAACGAGCCCAGAGAATAGCTGTCATTCCATCCCTAGCTTCGTCAGCTCCCAGTGGGACAAATCCCACCCAGTTTTACTGAAAAAGAGACTTTTGTTCCCGGCTCCTGTCGTCATGTTTGACCAGAGGGAAAAGAGCAGCCCCTCTAGCCTCTGGCCTCTGACGTCCTCTGACTTGGCCTCCCCCCACACACACACACACAAAACTCCCCACCCCTGTTACCACCTCTGTCCCAGCCAGAAAATCACAGGACATGAGAGCTGTCATTTGGGACCACAGATGCCCAACTCATTCACCAAAGAAAGCCTCACTATAGCATACTTGATCAGCTGGCACCCAGCCTCTGCATAAAGACTTTCAAGGAGCCACCATCTCTTCAGGCAGCCCATTGAACTTTGGGACAGCTTCAAGTGTTAAGGAGTTTGTCCCTACTTCAAACATATTTTGAAGGAAACTGAGGCACAGGGGCAGCTAGGTGGTTCACCTGAGGTCAAACAAGGAGTAAAGGCAGATCTGAGAATTGAACTAGGTATCTGGACCCTAAATCCCCTAAATCTTGGTGTCTAAGCATAAAGCCTAGGCCTCCTCCCCCTATCCTTTAGCCTCAATCCTAATTTCCAGGCAGGAAAACAGAGGCTGTGGGAGGCTCCAAGAGGCCCTAGATGTTTCCTTCTCTCTTCTGACGCCAACTCCCTCTGGGTCAGGAACAGGGTGGTGAGGGTTGCCAAGGCCTGACATCAGGGTCAGGCAAAGGGCAGCTGGCCACCTTCCTACCCATTTGAACCTTGGTACAGGCCCTGACTGGGAGGGCCTGGACTCAACTCAAGTCCTATCCTTTCTCCTCCCCCTGTAGCTGACCTGTGGGCATCCTTCAAGGAGCCAGAGTTTGAGAGTTTGCCAAGGGAATACCTGGAACACACTGGACTTCTGGGAAATCCACAAGAGACCTGAGATGACTCAGGAAAATGAAGACTTGAAGGCAGAAGAGTTATCTTTAAGGGATCAGAGATTAAACCACCATCTTTGCTCCCCTGCTTGGCTGGAGCCCTGGGATTTTTGGTTTTTCCATCTAAAGAACAGATCAAAAGGCTTGGGGGGAGAGACAGAGGCAGAGATGGAAAAAGAGACAAACAGAGGGAGAGACAGAGAAAGGCAGAGAGAGGAGAGAGGGAAAGAGGGAGAGAAGGAGGGAGGGAGAGAGAAAGGCAAAGGGAGAGAGAAAAAGGGGAGAGGAGTGGAAGAAAATTAGAAAGGGAGATGGAGGAGAAAGAGAAAGGGAGAGAGACAGGAAAGAGGAATCGAGGGGGAGAGAAGAAGGAAAGAGAATGAGAGAGAGAGGGAGGGAGGGAGGAGTGGAGGGAGAGAAAGAAAATGTGAGAGAAAGAAAGAGGGGGGAAAGGAAAAGAGGGGAGGGAG